>NC_086356.1:19829027-20129027 GCF_036324505.1 Eleginops maclovinus | reverse complement strand
CGATACAAACGATCATCTCTGGTGAATCATAAATGCATTTCTTCAAAGCTAATCAGAAAAAATTAGTACACACACACACACACACACACACACACTTGCGCCTACAGCTCATAAATACAATCAATCTGATATACAAATATTTGGATAGATTTCTTTTAAGCAACATTTAAAACAGTTTTAATTCCAATTCCAGCTGTTCTGAAAAGCCCTCTTTTCGGTGATATCGTCAAACTGCAGCCTTTCTTGGACGAAAGACCCAGACACATCTTAAAAGTCAAGAGTCAATTATGGGCAGGAGGACATTTAAATAAATATCTGAAACTCTGAATAACTGAAAAGGGACGCCAGACAGAATGAGTCCACAGTCTGAAATTAAAAAAGGTGCCACTGTCGTTCTTTTTATCCATCACACATACAAGCAATCAAACATTTGGACTTCAGACACAAAGAGGAAAACCAAAACATGTGTTGATCATTCTGTTAACAGTGTTAGATCTGAGGGGAGCAACATGTGGATTTTTTCTGTTTTTGTATGAAAGCATCCATGGTACAAGCCTAAAATCTAACGGTCTGTTTCCTGTGTGGACGCAGGAAGAAATCCCCCTTCACAAGCCTGTTTAAAATTCACCAGTGACGATTACTGAACTGAAGGAGGAGTGGTTAACGATAGATGGAGACTGAATATGCTCTTCTTCGTTGCGGGCCGTGTAAGAAATGTTCTTACAGCAGTAGGAAGGGTCCTTTAGGCAGAGAGCAGTAGGTCCATGTGCTTCATTACTTCCAGGGAGGATTTCACTCCATCCAACAACAAGTCTGTTTTCACAATCCCTCTGCAGGGGGGGGGGGTTATTTTGAAACTGGGTACTGCCGCTGTCCGCCCAAACGCCCGGGGCGGTGTCCACCTCCCGACGGTGCACTCGTCTGAGGGAAGGGATACAAACAAACTTTAACAAGTGAAGAGAAGAACAAATAAATGCCCTTTTAAAAAGAGAGTATTAGGGCCATTGTAAGATAAAGTTTAAAATAAATTACAGGTGTTGGGGGGTACTTAATCAGAAACTCTCTAAGATCAAAGAAAAATATTTAAGAGAACATTTTGGGGATCCACATTGTTTTATGTTCATTGTTTAATCAACCCTTATATATTTTGAGTTTTCTGAAATTGCAAATACAGTATCGGGGTATATTACATTTTTTGTTTATTATTTTTGGCAATATAGGACACTTTATCAAATAAAATAGAAACAACAACGAAATGTATAAAAAAACAATTCACCATAGATTCATCCTTTTAATCTCAGAGAAAATAACACCTTTTTTATTGTAAGTTTGCAGTTTTAATCTTGGAAATGTCACTTTAATTGGAATACTGCCCTATACCCCTGGCTGTATCCCGTATTTCTTACCTATAAATGAACCTAATTTGCTTAAATAACACAACTATTATTTTCAATACTAAAATCCAAAGTCCTCACCTGTGTAAACTGTGCAGGGTTATAAAAGGTGACACCTCCCGCAGGTGGAGGTCCGGGGGCAGGGGGGCTCTGCAAAGATCACACAGTTACTACAGTATGTGCTGAGGCACTGAACACTTTGGTGATTCAAAAACATAATTCAGACAGAAGCCAAGGAAAGGCAATGGCAAACAGGACGGGGGTCCACAGTGAGGCTGGTTAGCATGCAGGCGGTTATTGAAGTGGTGCGTTACCGTGACAACAAGCAGCCGTCTCCAGCAGGCTTCACTCTGATCTGCAGCTTAAAGGGACCCAATGACTCAAGATAGTACAAGGTTCACTGCTGTAGTGTAAAGACTTTTAGAAGAGTGTGCAGGACATAGCAGCTCTGTGAGGCTGTAGAGACACAGCAGGGCTTCAAAGGTCCCCTATTACGCCAAATCCACTTCATGTCTGTTGTACATAAACACGTGTCCCCTCTGTGTTAAGAGACTTTGAAAGTTTCAGGAACAAAGAACCTCTCTCTTTTTGTCCTGATCCATCTCTATAAAACCCTGTCAGAAAATCAGCTGATCAGATTTGGCCACTTTGTGATGTCACAATGTTTTTTTGGGTTGTGCAACCATTAGCCAATAACCAACCAAGGTAACCCCCGCCCCCCTTATCACCTGACACCATGATGCTTTTTATACCAAAAATGCTTCTACAGCTAAAAAGTGAAGCAAAGTATTTGACCAATTGATTTTGGGTTATGGTGGTAGATGTAAAGGCTAGGGATCACCAAAGCTGTTAGAATTCATTCTGAAGTGAAACAAATGTCTGAGAAAAATGTCAAGACATTTGAACAACTCATGTCAAATAGGGTTGTAACGGTGTACCCATAATGCAGTATACTGGGGCATTACATCTGACATGCCATGTATTTATCTTATCTACACTATTGAGGAGAAAGTGACATCATTGACTGTAAGTGTGAGAGGAAGGTACAGATTATGTTAATATCATACTTATTTATTCTAGTCCTAGATAATGTATTTTTATTTATTATTAGTAGCTAACATGTGTTCTAACATGCTTTAGTTATAAAATATATTAAAGTAAAATGCTATTTAAAAAAGAAATATATACAAATATATACATAATAATTATGTAATACCAAATAAAATGATTCTTACTGAGAGCGTAATCAGAACTTCAAAAGGTGATATCATCAAAATAAAAAAACCTTATATTGGCTCAAAAGAAGAATCTCCAAAGCCAGAAGGATTCATTTTGAGGGGAACATATAATGTGCTCAGTGTCATGGTAATCTTTTGATTGCTGATGAAGGACTGCATCTCTGATTGGCTTAAACGTGTTTGTTGAAAACAGATTGAGAGTAGTGAGAGATGCTGGAGACGGCAGGCAGGCAGGTTAGATGTTGGATGGGGAAGCTGTGGGGCCAGACGGTGAGTCGTGCTGCTAGTAATGTGGTGAGCTGGGTATGTGGGGGGGGGTTGCAGGCAGGGGTGAGGGTGGACCATTCGAGGCCCAGCAAAAGGTACCTGGTTTAAATGCTGACTCACTTCGCGTGATAAAGAACTCATTGAGCTAGAACGTGAGAGCTAAAGACAGCAGAAGGGAAATAAACAGTAGACAACACAAAACACAAACCCATATCAATAAACCTCACATGCATTACAGTTCATCCACCAGATCAGAACGAAAACCAGCATTACAAAATTATGATTCATGGAGAGAATTAGATTATGGAACACAGAATTTTACATTTTAACCAGAATGCGCATTTAGCATGATTATGGGGATTTTTTAAAATGGACATGCATACATTGCCGTGTTGTTTCTCACTGTTATTTTAACTTAGATTCATACAAATAAGCACACTGCACGCACTAGCTGTTAAGGGTGGAGCGTCATGATCAGTGGTGGCAGGATGTTACTGTGTGGTTACAGCAGCAGCGGACAGACAAAAGGGTCTTACCTCCCCGGACTGAGAGCCGTCAGGCACAGGATGACCTTCTGGAGCGGGGGGTAACAACGTGGGGTTGAACATCTAAACCGAGAAAAAACGAAAGGAAAATGGTTAAGAACAGATATAGCTTTGCATCTCATGACTGCCTGAATAAACTCTAATCCTTCGACTACCACGAGTAGTGTTGCAACCATTGGATATAGAGAGCCCAAGATGAACAGCATCATCTCTGCTGTGGACAGTTCCTTTTCAAATAAATAAGCAATATGTCCAATCTTAATGATCAAGAGTCCCCTCCTCAAAATGTATCAAAGTCAGTCGACCAGGAGTACAAATATTGGCATTTTCTGGTTTAAACTGCAATTTTATATCATGAAAATGTCAGAAAGTGACTCAGCCTCCTCATTCACCCCCACAACCACTACACAATTCTCCCAATCAGTCAAGTCATTTTTAAACTATTGTCCCCATAGGCTAGGATGGCAATTCATGCTTATTATGCTAATTATACAAATTGCCCAACATATGCAAGTTAGCATCCAGCATTTTCTATGTGCTGGGGACCCGCAGTATACATTTCTATCATCAAGCTACGGGGTACTCCAAATTCTGGGTTCACAATAGAACTCTATGAGCTGGCAACTAGACTATAAAGTGCTCTTTTTGAAGAAAGTTCTCCAACAGAGGTCCTTGAAAGTGTCAATATGGGTATTTGGGGAAACACACTTATTTGCTTTCTTGGTGAAAATGACATAAAACAATCAGCACCACCCTCATGTTGGTTAGGAAAATATAAAGCTACCACTGTCTAGCTTAGCATTAAGACCTGAAATCAACATAAAAACAACTGACACAAATATAACAAACAGCATCTTCAAACCTCATTAACTCTTTTCACATTCAGCAGGATATTGCAGAGAACTTATTCTGAGATTTCACTTATTTTTAACAATAGCAATGACTGTCTCTGTATTATGCCACTACAGGTTAAATAAGATGTGGCCAGATGATGTGCAAAAGAATGCAATTCTGAAATGTTCTGAATTTACTTCATTTATAATGATAATGATAATGATGATGATAATAATAATAATACATGGTATTTATATAGTGCTTTTCCTGTTGCTCAGAGCGCTTTACAAGCAAGTAAAGAAAAGTAACAACAAAAGTGCTAAGCTTGGTGGAATAGTGGGGAGGGGTTAGAGGAGTTTAGGAGTTGAAGGCAAGAGTGAAAAGGTGAGTTCTGAGGGCTGTTTTGAATGACGTCATAGTTTTGGCAGATCGGACGTGACTGGGGAGGGGATATGGCAGAGAATATCAATTTATCTCTGAATATTTACCTCTGCTCCTAAATCATTTTGTTTACCTACAACGTCTCTTTTACGGTGCCATTATGATTAGAATTTGTTTATGAAGCCGATACAGATTAATTTATTATTGTCTTTTTCAACAATATATTATAGGTCTCAGATCTATACAGAACATGTCTCTGATTGGCTGAAACACCAAACAGACCATTGTAGCATCCCATAATCCCCTCTGTTCAGCCCTGTTCCAAAAGTGCTGATTCTGAGTATGTAGCTTTAAATGCTGATAAGCTGCTGCTGGCCACACCCTCTGAGAAGAGATTGGTTAAAAATACACAATGGTGCTCTAGGAGGAGATTCAGGTCATAAGGTGGGCGGGGGTTATCTTGGTTGGTTATTGGCTAATGGTTGCACAACCCAAAAATAAAAATTGACATCACAAAGTGGCCAAATCAGCTGATTTTCATTTTATAGAGATGGATGAGGACAAAAGGAGAGGGAGCCTTTGTTCCTGAAACGTTCAAAGTCTCTTAACACAGATGGGACACATGTTTAAGTATAAAAGATGAAAAAAGGTGGATTTTGCATAATAAGGGACTTTAAAACATACAATGCATTTAGAGGAATAGGTACCTGTGGAGCAGCGTTGGTGTTTGGCGAGTTCTGCTCTTGATGTCCTCCTTCACTGCCCTCCAGAGGCTGTTGATAGTCAGGAGCTGAACCAGAGACAGAAAACATTACATCACTTTTCTCCCAAAAGTAAACAAACAAATATATGAAAGTTGCTGGTAAATGTAACTGCTCCACATTTAAACTTCCTCCTGACACATGTACACACCTGAGCTAGGCACGAACAGGTTAGCAGGCATGGACATGGGTGCCAGAGGAGCGAAGATGTCTGCAGGAGCGGGGGCTAATCCTCCAGGTTGAGCAGCTCTGCTGGGGTTCAGAACATCCACATATCTGCTCTTTGTGCCTGAGAGGAGAGAGACGCATGTGAGAGTCAGGAAACAGATCTGTGTCAAGGCTGACAGAGGCTGCATCCTAGACTGATTTTAGGGCTGTAACTGATCACTATAGAACAAATTAGTTCATAAAATGTCCTAAAATAGTGCCATTTGCCCAAGGTGATGTCTTGGTGTTTATTTAATAAGATAAAAGCAAGACATGTCCTTATTTAAGAGGCTAAAAACAGCAAATTCTGCATTTTTTTGCATTAGAGTTAATCTTACGATTGATCTAATATAAAAGTGTCTGATTATTTGTCGACTATTTTACTACTACTTTAATTAAAAGTGTAATTGAAGCTTATTCATGGCGTGTATGAAGCCTCAGTGGACACCCTCACCTGCCCTCCTGGAGAACATGTTTACAGGCGGACCCCCACTCGGTGGGGAGGTGGGCCCAGGCATCTGAGGCATCTTGGGTAAGCAGGAGGGGGGAGGAGGAGGGGGCTTCCTCTGAAAGAAGACCAACATAAAATCAGACCAGGTAGATCTTAAATGATATACACAAGTCCAGTCTGCTGAAATAATAATAATGTGTCCGATTTTACGTTACTGACCTCCTCTTCAGGCTCGTTTATGTCGACCCATCTCTGCTTCTGCTCGTCCCAAACGATCTGGCAGTAAAGAACACACGGCTCTCATTAGTGCTGCTACATGTAGTGATCTGGGTCAGAGGTTACATCATTCGTTTTTGTGATTGTTTGTGCCTATAAACATTTATCTGGGCTGATGCACAAGTTTCTCTGTGTTAATACGGCTTGTTTAAATGTGCTATTGTCCCTTTGCCAGGGACTGCAGAGGAAAATGAGCCCCTATAGCTGGCACATGCAAATGATGGACTCAAGCACTGGTGCATCGTCCCTTCTTAAATAGATACACACAACCCAAACACAGAGGTGTGTGAATAGGAGACCTGCAGAAATAACATCTCTAACTCACAGATTTGTCATTGTCGTCTGGCAGGTGAGCCTCGTTCTTCCCCTTCCTAATGATCCAGCTCAGCAAGCCACCGACTCCTCCACCACCTCCCCCCTGTGGGAGACAAAAGAAATAGCACTGATTAGCCGTGTTGAGGGTATAGCGATACAAAGATACAGTAATCAGATTACATTAGTCTGTAACGCAGTAACATAACGCGTCACTGTTGATAACAGCAGTAATAACATTACAGTCACTTAGCACGGAATGATCTCCTTACTCTTGTTACTTTAGGGTCTTCAACTATCTAGCGGGAGGACAGAAAATAAATCAAACGTCCCTTTTCATGGATGAGGAGACGGAGCACAAATTTCAGACTCTCATAGCAGAGATAAACAGGCTTGTTGCAGTGTACATCTTGGAGGAAAAGGAATACTTTGAACAAGCTACCTGGACCAGTGTTGTGATGGAAACTGAGTGAAATGAAACAAACGGAGGACAGAAACAGAGTCTATGTTCAGTACTGTCCTTATATATTAAAGGTCTCCTATAATGCTATTTTTTAACAATATATTGTAGGTCTCATATCTATACAAAACATGTCTGTGAAGTGTTCTGATCAAAGTACCAAACAGATCCCCCATTGTAGCATGCCTCATCCCCCTCTATTTCAGCCCTGTTCCTGAAGTGCTGATTCTGTGACTGTAGCTTTAAATCAACTAGCTGTTTATATTAGCGATGCTTGCTAATGTAAACACAGAACATATTACTTCCAAAACAGGGGGGTTTCAGCTTGCTGACTGCATATTGCGGAGAGAGGTTGGGACGTGTCACGTGGGCGGAACGTTGCCAGCAGTTCAATGTAAAGCCAGCCCACATTTCCGTTATGACGTCATAAGGACATCAAATCTGGATCAGCTCATTTTTACCCCCGTTTTTAGAGATGTGGGTAAGGAGGAAAAGAGAGAGGGTTGTATTTCTGACACTGAGTCTCCTTACACACCAGGGACACATTTATGTATAAAAGACATCAGAAAGTGCATTTCGCATAATAGGGGACTTTTAAGGGTTGGTGCTGATCTGGGCATTAATGAGGTTTAACTTTATAATTTTGATTTGTCATTTGATTTACGGTGCGTCTCAGGTGATGTGACAGATTAATCCAAACGTAAGGGAGAAACTAACTAAAGTAATGCATTACTTTTTTTTGAGTAACTACCACTGCTGATGAGTGATAAAAAGCTGTAGGAGAACGGACAGAAATTCTGAGTGGTCACGGGGGAATATGAACCTTCTTCGGGGAGTTCTTCTTGGCTCTCTTGGCCTCCTCTTTGCGGGGCTGTTCAGGGATGGAGGGTGGGGGAGGAGAGGCCTGCTTCACAGCCGAGTTGCTCCGGTCTCTTCCTCCAGAGTGGGTGGAAGACTCAGAGGTGGTGCGAGAGCGACGCCCCGGAGGCTGCAGACAAGGAAAGACCAGTCAGAATGATATAGATATTTTATACATATACTGTATATATACCTTTCTGATGAGAGCTTTGGGGAAAGGGCTTGTTTTTGGATTATGTTTTTTTTTTAACCATCTATCCAGAATGTTAAAGCAATAACAAATCAGATAGAGATTTGATACATTTTCTGTAAACTCAATTTAAATTCTTCGCAAAAACACCCTGCTCCATAATGATGGATGAAAACAAAGAACTTTTTGGGTGCTTTTTCTTTTTCACTAGATTTTCTCTTCATAATAACATTGTAGAGATTCTGAGATGTCAAGGGAACTTAAATCAACATGTTCAATAACCTTCTGTTTTTTATTTCTAAGGAAAAACAACCTGCTCTAAATCAAAGCTGAAAACAAATAACTCCCTGGACAAATGAGTATTTTTATATAATATATACATGGATAAACCTTTCTGACTTTCTTCTTTTACTTAAAGGAGGAACAAAATAATGGACTCTCACTTGGTGGTAATAATGGAGGGATTAGATGTATTATCCTTGGGGTTAAAGCAAAGTTGAATCCACTTATTTTCTCTTAGTTAGCACAATCTGCTCCAAATCAGAGCTGAAACCCAGCGTTAACACAGACACACTTGGACAGTTTTGTGATTTCTGCGTGAACCATAAACGCACCATATGCATTGAAGACTGTGAAACCGTCCTGGACCTCCTCCCTGGACCCTGCAGTGCCGAACACAAACAGAGTTAAGATCTCTCTCAAATGGAAGCAGAAACCCTTCTATGGATAGACGGATAGAGGATCTCTCCCCAGATACTGACCATTGTCGCCATTTGGTCGTAGAAGTCCCTCTGTGGGGTGAAGGAGCTCCGGGGGGGGGAGGAGGATATTTGGTGCATCTCGGGGAGGTTATGAGTTATCTGTTCCACAGGGGACGTGTGCATAGGAGAGGGGGGCATGTGCATAGGAGAGGGGGGCATGTGCTGAGGCATCTGCAGGGGCAGGGGGTTCATCTGTATGGGGGAGTGCGGTACATGTGGGGACGTTTGGTACATTTGAGGAGGCAGGGGCTGCTGATGGGCCCCCGGGAACATCTCTATCTGCTCAGGCTGAGGCTGGAAGGGAAGGGGGGCGAAGCCGGGGTCCTGCAGAGTGTAGCTTGGGGAAGCGGGCATCTGGCCTTGGGGTCTGCTGGGGGGGACCGGGTAGAACTGGGGAACATCGTTGGATTGCAAATGCTGAGGAGGGGCCATCCCGTCTTGGAGGATAGAGGTGGGAGCTGAGAGGAAGAGGAGAGGAGGTGAGATGGACCTTTAGTCCTCTCCGCAGGGAGAATTAAAGCAGCAACAGAGTCAGATTTTAAAATGTAATTATACAAGTCAAGTTAAAACAAGATTTCACAACATAGAGGTCAAATGATGATCAGCTGAATGAACATATATATTTAAATTAGGATTGAAAGCTGAGTCAAGAGCTGTTAACGAGAATAACACATATTTACACACTTTTCCAAGCAAATAACCTGGAAAATGTATGTTTTTGTGTGAAAACTCCACTAAATATAGGCGATGTCTCTTTTCACAATGTCACAAAATGGATAACCCTTTCTTCTTCTGATGTGTCATGTTGAGGGTTATTAAAGAGTAAAACTGTTACGATGGTCACTCCGTTTTTAACTGTTACTTATTCAATACATTTTTTAAACTCTCAAATTGTTTTATGTAACTGATTATTTGTTGACTGTTTTTTGTTTGGAGATCGTTTAAAAAGTGGACAGACTAAAAAAAAAGACACCTTTATTGAGTCTGAAGTGTGATTTTACTACAGCCACCGAGGGAAAACAACCTGGATCCTGGTCCTGTGGAGAGCATAAAAACAGCTTTTTTTTCTTCACATCTCACTCTGTGAAATGAGGATTCATTCTGACCAAAGTAGATGAGGTGACTGTTGGAAAGCAGCATGAATAATCAAGGATGTGTGATTTGATAATCGGCTGGATAAATTACTTTTGTCTTTCGGGGAGTCTAATAATTGCACGTTTTGTTTGTAATTAAATAATAATATATGCCCTTATCTCTGTGGATTTTATAGATCATAGGATAAGTTTGAAGCTGTAGCTGATTCATGAAGATCATAACCTTTTCCATTCACAACAAAAGACACACACACACACACACACACACACACACACACACACACACACCTGGAGGCATCAGCTGAACTCCCTGCTGCGGGGGCCCGGGTAGTAAAGAGCTCATCAACTGGTTGTCAGGGGCGGGGCCGTCCATCTCAACCGGCATGTTGTACGGTTCTGACGGACTGAGCTGGTCCAGGTCAGAGCTGGGGCTACTGCAGTCGTACTGAGAGGAAGGGGCTCGGTCTTCACTGTAGGTCATCACCCCCGTCTGAAGAAGAGACACGCATTCAAGGTTTGGTACAACAAGCCACACAGAACAAGTCAAGTATAAGAAGTTGCAATCAAATCCAACTAGCCCATAGGAGATATTAATAATGTCATCAAAGTGCTTTATTTTGAAAATCCTTCTGTGTCCTCCTTACCCTCATCTGCCCGTCCAGCTGCCTGAGGTGGCTCAGCCATCCAGGCTCCACAAACAGCTCCTGCTCAGGCTTCTCCTTCAGTTGTGGATCGAAGAATCGCAGCTTTTCTGACATCTGTCGACACAGAGCACGAGATAACATTTGTTTATTTTGCTAAAACCGGTCTGTATCTGAACAGGGAGAAGAGCAGGGAGTGCATACCTGTATTAATTGGCTTATGAACACAGGAGAGTAAAAGGAAGGCTGCATGAGGATAGTCCTAGAAATAACTTCACAGTAGTGGAAGGCCTGAGCACTCAGACCGGCTTCAGCCAGGCGGCATGCATAGATCAACTTGAACACCTTAAAGAGACAGAGAGCAGAGAAAGTGTTAGCAGGTAATGCAAACACTTCTTTGAATAGGCCTGTTATTTTCAATTTAGTACCAATAAAGTCTTAAGGACAGCTCTATAAAGAGACTGGTTGTTGGTTTATTATTTTATCTGTAAATACAAAAGAAATGCACCTGGAAATTGGGTTGTAAGCAGGGCTGGGAGCCCAGAGATTGAGCGTACTCATAAGCCTCCGTCCTCTGGATAGCTTCATTGGTCGCACATTGGTAAAAGGGCAAACTGAAGAGACAAAGGTGAGTGTGAGACATATAACGTGCAAAACGGTCTATAAAGATTAGGAATGTGTGTGTGCCTGCATCCATGTCCTACCTGTGGTTGGAGCCAATCAGAACCAACTTAGTGCTCTTCTTTGTGTAAACTCCCAGACCCACCTGAGCCATCAGGTAGCAGAAATGAGCCGCATCGATCAGCCCCTTGGAAGCTGCGGCGATACAAAACAAGATAAAGTGTGAGGAAAATGTTTGTTGTGGTTCAGAAAACAATACTAGTTTCATCTTTTGAATCACTTCTTAAAACGTGTCTCTTTATTAAAAAACTAATAATGGCACTATTCAGTTTTACTCTACATCCATGTTCTATTTATTTTACTTTGTTTTTCCATTTTGATTATTGTTGCTATTGTTAAAACGTTGGTTATTTACAGCCCCAATTGGATCAGAATTTTGAAAAGTGCTGTATAAATAAAGTTATTATAATTATTATTATTAATATGGTTTAATGCAGAGATATTGAGCTCTGGAAGCATTCCTACCCAGAGTATCTCCCATGGTGCTTATGGTGCGGGTATCCAGGTCCAGAGTGTGTGTGAGGTTAGACAGCACCATGGCCAGGTGAGGGCGCCAGTCTCCCCACTTCTCCTCTCCACAGCACTGCATGAAAACAACACACATCTTCACTTGGACGGCAACAGAGAAACACGTAGTCACACACCCTGAAACATACGGCCTGCGCAGCTTCTGAGGAATAATACAGAAGAATCTGGACGGGTTGAAGAGAGAGGAATGCTCACAGTGGCTGAGGCCGGCATCCTCCCTGACATCAGCTGGTACACCGTCTGCAGGGGGTCATTGATGGGCAGACTGTTGGCAAACCTACACAGCAAAAGACACACACATTACATATGATGTACTGTTGATGCAGCCATGTGTGATGGAGTTGCCGCGTTACCTCGTCATGACGCGTGCGTGTGTCCTGTTGTCCATCTTACTGGCCAACAGCAGGGCGTGGCCCCAGAGGCCCCCCTTCATAGCTGCTTCTAGTGCATCCTGTTTCACAGACAAACTCATTTTAGATTTTACAAGATACTGTTTATGTGACTATAATTATTATGATCATTAAAAAGCAGAGCTATTTATGAAAACAAATAAACTTTATAAAACAAAAAACTAAATAACCAACATGGTTAAACAGAAACATTCGGTCTGCATACAATCAGAGAATTACAACAAGAACAATAAAGTGCAAAACCTGAAGTAAATACAATTATAATCAATCTATTTCTTCCTCTTTGTGGATTTAAAAAATATATTTTATCTTAATTGTTTTCCTTTGTTTAAACTTAACCATATAACTTCTTAAAATGCAAAGAATTTCATACCATTTACAATAAATAAAATCTTCCTGTTAATCAGTGACACACACTGGGACTGGGCTGATCCCGTCTGCCAGTTTTTCTCTACCTTCTTGCGGCCAAACAGCAGCAGCTCTCTGAAGCGTTCCGTTTCCTTGCCCAGGTTTTCTGGGACGATCATGAAAGTGTCGGAGAGGAGGGACAGCGGCCCGGCTCCCGGCTCCTCCTCGGCTCGGGCCAGCGGCTCGTTGTTGAAATCTATCAGGTTGGCTTCGTTGGGACTTTTCCCCGGGAGCCAGACGGAGCGATGCTCCTTCAGCAGGAGGTCAGCGATGTCCGTGCCGACCACCGTCTACAGAAATACAGAGACAGTGGGAGGGGTGTTTTAGAAAGATATACACATGCGTACTTTGACTTATTTCCATCTATGTCTCACCCCGTTCTGTCTGCAGAGCAGCATAATGAACTCCCACAGCAGGCGGGCAGAGTCCCGATCCAGGAGGTTGTTGTCTCGAGCGCACTCCAGCGCTTTGTTCTGAGAGAACTTGATCACATCCACCTTATGAGTCTCTTCCCTGATGGAGGACATGAGAAAAACCTTTATTGATATATGTAGGGACATTCAGCAGCAACAGAATAAGAGAGGATCAAAGGAAGGGACAGATGAGAGATCACACAAGGATAAGAAGAAGAAGAAGAAGAGAAGAAATATCAGCAACAGGAATGTGAGAGCAGTGCTTAGTGGATACCAGCTTGGTAGACACAAATTTAAAAGAAATCATATATTATTGATCTTATTTACATGATGTGTGCTTTCTGTGTGACACAGAGAGGAGACAGAAGTCAGAAAGTTTGAAAGGCGTTTCATGGGATTTCTGATTACAATAACAAAAACACTTTTCTAGCCTTGTTCTTTTAAAGGTCAGTGACTCAGTGTCATTAGTTGTACAGAAAGGGCAGAAGGCACTCACTTCACAAGAGGGCCGGGGAAAGCTCGCAGTTCTGCCTGTTCAGGGGTATCTTGCAGCATCGTCTGCAAAGATAGAAATGGATTAGAATCCTGCCTAAACATTGTTTCATTTTCAAAAGCAAATTCTCTAAGAGCACAAAAACAAAATGCTACAAGAAAGTAATATATTCCAACTTATACCTGTAATGTTGAGCCACATATCAAACACATTCTGCAGATACTGAAGATAATGTTTAGTACCCTGACCGCTGTTTCATTCATTAAAAGATGGACCAACTCTTCCCACAGTAAACTGCTGAGGTATTATCAGTTAAAGATACCTCCAGGTTGTGGATATCAACGAGAGCAGGCTGTCCAGCTGAGGGCAGATTTGGCAGGACTTGGACCAGATGACCACCGGGTCCAAAGCGGGCACAGCGGTGGGGCATGCTGAACTTTTCTGGGGTTGCAGGACGAGGAGGAGCTACGGAGAAAGCAGAGTCAGAGTGAGGGTAGGTGGTGTCTGACGTCTACGAAGGAACTCTAGTCAGCTTTCTCTGCAAATGCAAGCTGACTAAGACATTGGTTGCGGTCGAATTGTCCTAAAATCTAACTGCACTGAAACTATCTGACATACAGTTAGGTCCATAAATATTTGGACAGAGAAAAAGTTTTTCTAATTTTGGTTCTGTACATTACCACAATGAATTTTAAATGAAACAATTCAGATGCAGTTGAAGTGCAGACTTTCAGCTTTAATTCAGTGGGTTGAACAAAAAGATCGCATCAAAATGTGAGGAACTAAAGCATTTTGTAAACACAAGCCCTTCATTTCAGGGGCTCAAAAGTAATTGGACAAATTAAATAACTGAAAATAAAATGTTCATTTCTAATCCTTGGTTGAAAACCTTTTGCTGGCAATAACTGCCTGAAGTCTTGAACTCATGGGCATCACCAGACGCTGGGTTTCCTCCTTTTTAATGCTCTGCCAGGCCTTTACTGCAGCGGTTTTCAGTTGCTGTTTGTTTGTGGGCCTTTCTGTCTGAAGTTCAGTCTTTAACAAGTGAAATGCATGCTCAGTTGGGTTGAGATCAGGTGACTGACTTGGCCTTTCAAGAATATTCCACTTCTTAGCTTCAATAAACTCCTGGGTTGCTTTGGCTGTATGTTTTGGGTCATTGTCCATCTGTCTTATGAAACGCCGCCCAATCAATTTGGCTGCATTTGGCTGGATTTGAGCAGACAGTATGTCTCTTAACACCTCAGATTTAATCCGGCTGCTTCTGTCCGGCGTCACATCATCAATACACACTAGTGACCCAGAGCCACTGGCAGCCATGCATGCCCAAGCCATCACACTGCCTCTGCCGTGTTTTACAGATGATGTGGTATGCTTCGGATCATGAGCTGTACCACGCCTTCTCCATACTGTTTTCTTGCCATCATTCTGGTAGAGGTTGATCTTGGTTTCATCTGTCCAAAGAATGTTCTTCCAGAACTGTGCTGGCTTTTTGAGATGTTTTTTTAGCAAAGTCCAATCAAGCCTTTCTATTCTTGAGGCTTATGAGTGGCTTGTACCGTGCAGTGAAGCCTCTTGTGTTTACTTTCATGCAGTCTTCTCTTTATGGTAGACTTGGACATTGATACGCCTATCTCCTGGAGAGTGTTGTTCACCTGGTTGGCAGTTGTGAAGGGGTTTCTCTTCACCATGGAAATGATTCTGCGATCATCCACCACTGTTGTCTCCCGTGGACCTCCAGGTCTTTTTCCGTTGCTGAGTTCACCAGTGCTTTCTTTCTTTCTCAGGATGTGCCAAACTGTAGATTTTGCCACTCCTAATATTGTAGCAATTTCTCGGATGGGTTTTTTCAGTTTTCGCAGCTTAAGGATGACTTGTTTCACCTGCATGGAGAACTCCTTTGACCGCAGGTTGTCTTCACAGCAAAATCTTCAAAATGCAAGCAGCACATCTCAAATCAACTCCATGCCTTTTATCTGCTTAATTGATGATGACATAACGAAGGAATTGCCCACTCCTGCCCATGAAATAGCATTTGGGTCAATTGTCCAATTACTTTTGGTCCCTTTTAAAAGAGTGTGGCACATGTTAAGGAGCTGGAACTCCTAAACCCTTCGTCCCATTTGAATGTGGATACCCTCAAATGAAAGCTGAGAGTCTGCACTTTCTGTCCATGTCCATTATATAACTGTAATTGGAATATGTTTCAGTAAACAGGTAAAAAAAACTAAAGTTGTGTCAGTGTCCAAATATATATGGACCTAACTGTATTTATGATGCGCCAGCGGACGTTATTAATGTGCTGCTGGGGGGGACTACAGTTCTCTGTACAGGACTACTGAAAGACTCTAAAGACTCTTCTGCTCCGATGGTGCGGTTTAAGGCTTTATGAACGAGGGAGGACAACAGATGGTGCTGTTTAATGCTTCATGCACCAGGGAGGACAACAGAGAGACAAATACTCTTCATGACCAAGCCTGGAATTGAAATAATCCACATGAAACCCAAAACATATGATTGTATGAAAATATTTTAAAATACAATTGTATTTATATTAAACGTGTTCGGCCTTAACCTATCACTGAGTATATCAACAGTAAAACATGTTAGAACAAGTTTAAGAAACCCCACAGAGCTCAGGAAACACTGTGAAATGTGGACTTTGTTTGATCATTTCAGTAAAAAAAGTAACGTTCATAGAAATATGAACGTCAAAACAAAACACTTTGACTAGTTACAGTTAAGTTACCAAAGTACCATAAATTGTTTAATAACCACCTGTGAAAGCATACGCATTTCTCTGGAGAATTCAAACAGCTCTCATCATGGCTGCCACTGAGGGTCATTTCCCTCCGTTAGGAACCTACCAAGCCAAACTGACAATTAGAACGCAACCTTAGACTGTCCTTACGTTGCTCGGGGGCGGTCCAGGTGCTGTCTTCGTTGTACTCAGAGGGGTAGAGGTACCCGCTGTAGTTCTGTGTGGCATCGGCCTTATTCTGGTACTGTGCGTAGGAGTAGTCCACAGCCAGAGTGGAAGATGTGGTGTCATACACAGCTGACACCAGGTCAGGCTGGCTTCTGTACACCTGGCTCTGCAGGACACACACACACAAGATAAATTAAACTTAAGAGCAAACACCCACTTACTGTAGGTTACAGACATTTTAATGAACAACAGCAACATGCTTCAAACTCATTTCAAGAGAGCAGTGTCAGCCATTTCTGTAATTACAGTGGGGCAAAAAAGTATTTAGTCAGCCACCAATTGTGCAAGTTCTCCCATTTAAAAAGATGAGAGAGGCCTGTAATTTTTATCATAGGTATACCTCAACTATGAGAGACAGAATGAGAAAAAAAAATCCAGAAAATCACATTGTAGGATTTTTAAAGAATTTATTTCAAATTATTGTGGAAAAAAAGTATTTGGTCAATAACAAAAGTTCATCTCAATACTTTGTTTTATACCCTTTGTTGGCAATGACAGAGGTCAAACGTTTTCTGTAAGTCTTCACAAGGTTTTCACACACTGTTGCTGGTATTTTGGCCCATTCCTCCATGCAGATCTCCTCTAAAGCAGTGATGTTTTGGGGCTGTCGCTGGGCAACACGGTCTTTCATGGGGTTGAGATCTGGAGACTGGCTAGGCCACTCCAGGACCTTGAAATGCTTCTTACGAAGCCACTCCTTTGTTGCCCTGGTGGTGTGTTTGGGATCATTGTCATGCTGAAAGACCCAGCCACGCTTCATCTTCAGTGCCCTTGCTGATGGAAGGAGGTTTTCACACAAAATCTCACGATACATGGCCCCATTCATTCTTTCCTTTACACGGATCAGTCGTCCTGGTCCCTTTGCAGAAAAACAGCCCCAAAGCATGATGTTTCCACCCCCATGCTTCACAGTAGGTATGGTGTTCTTTGGATGCAACTCTGCATTCTTTCTCCTCCAAACACGACGAGTTGAGTTTTTACCAAAAAGTTCTATTTTGGTTTCTTCTGACCATATGACATTCTCCCAATCCTCTTCTGGATCATCCAAATGCCCTCTGGCAAACTTCAGACGGGCCTGGACATGTACTGGCTTAAGCAGGGGGACACGTCTGGAACTGCAGGATTTAAGTCCCTGGCGGCGTAGTGTGTTACTGATGGTAGCCTCTGTTACTTTGGTCCCAGCTCTCTGCAGGTCATTCACTAGGTCCCCCCGTGTGGTCCTGGGATTTTTGCTCACCGTTCTTGTGATCATTTTGACCCCACGGGGTGAGATCTTGCGTGGAGCCCCAGATCGAGGGAGATTAGCAGTGGTCTTGTATGTCTTCCATTTTCTAATAATTGCTCCCACAGTTGATTTCTTCACACCAAGCTGCTTACCTATTGCAGATTCAGTTTTCCCAGCCTGATGCAGGTCTACAATTTTGTCTCTGGTCTCCTTTGACAGCTCTTTGGTCTTGGCCATAGTGGAGTTTGGAGTATGACTGTTTGAGGTTGTGGACAGGTGTCTTTTATACTGATAACGAGTTCAAAAAGGTGCCATTAATACAGGTAACGAGTGGAGGACAGAGGAGCCTCTTAAAGAAGAAGTTACAGGCCTGTGAGAGCCAGAAATCTTGCTTGTTTGTAGGTGACCAAATACTTATTTTACCGAGGAATTTACCAATTAATTCTTTAAAAATCCTACAATGTGATTTCCTGGATTTTTTTTTCTCATTCTGTCTCTCATAGTTGAGGTATACCTATGATAAAAATTACAGGCCTCTCTCATCTTTTTAAATGGGAGAACTTGCACAATTGGTGGCTGACTAAATACTTTTTTGCCCCACTGTATATACCAAGACCTTTTGATTTCAGAAAGAGGTGCAAGGCTAGTTTTTTATCCTATGCTTAAGATTATGACTGGGAAAATTTGCCGATCAATAAAGTATATCTAATCTTAGCTAACTTCCTCACAAATATAGGCTAAAATGTAAAGAAACTGTTGAATGAAGCAGCTGAGAGCCAGAAAGGATCAGAAAACTCCCTAAAAGCATAACATATGCATTCTAAACTAAAGGTGCTCTGTTACCTGCTGTGACCGCGAGCTGAAGCTGCTCCGCCGGCTGGTGTTGCTGTGGGCGCTGTGCACGCTGTGCGCCGACTGCTCACTGTGAACACTGCGCCGGTCGAAATCATCCCCGTACGCTTCTCCACGGCGACGGTAATCATCATCAAAACTGGCATCATAACCGGGGTAGTACCGCCACTGATCCTCGTAGCCCTCCTTCCTGTGAGAGGAGGTACACAGCTGGAGTTTAATGAAGCAATTTGGCAAAAACCTGCTGGAAGGTGGGATTTAGACTTGAAAAGTCATAAATGTAACAAAGTAAACAACTTTTACACGTTTTAAATACATGTTTCCATCAACTTTTAATTAATTGATAGAAACTTTACACCATAAATATCTACAACACTTTCCTACACAGCACCATTTTCTACAAAACATGTAATAAAGTCATTTATATTTACACAATGTGTTTTCCAGTGCATACCTGGCAGGGTACGGTTGTTGGGGATTATAGTAGTTTTCTCTGCCTCTGTAGCTTTCATCATAATTAGCCCAGTAGGCCTGATCATAGTATCCTCGGTATCGCGGGTCATACGCTCCATAGTTGTACGCTACACACAGAAAATATCAAGTGTTTTAGAACAAATGATGCTTCATTATGTTTACTATCCAAGGCTGTTAGCCTGAGTTCTTACCTCCATAATCATAGTGCTTGGCGTACTCTGCATAATATTCATTGTATGCACTTTGGTTTGCTTCAGGATAGCCTTGCCTACGGGAGAAAACAGGAAGTAGGTGAGATTTACAGGTAAAAGAAAAAAATCAACTAAACATACTTAGAACACATTTAACAAAAATATACGTGTAACACATCAAGGGAACCTCACTTAGTTCTAAATATATTCTGTTTTTAAATAAGACACTAAAGTAAAAACGTGAATCCAAAAAAAAGGGAAGTCCAAATAACTATTGCAAATAACACTAAATACTAAAAAAGAACACATTTGTGAAGGTGGAACCATTAAAATAAGAGATAGTTTTCATCCAATTTTTTACGACTCGTGGATTGATCATTACAGCTGCACCTTTTCTGAAATGTTTGTAAGGTCTGTCAGACAAGTAGAGTGAAGTAAGGAGACAAATATTTCTAATCGAAAATGTAAGAAAGTAGAACAAAAAAGTCATAAAATGGAAATACTAAACTATCCACAAGTAAAATGTGTAATTTGACTGAGTCAGCGCATCAGACCTGGATGAGGAGCGGTCGGAGTACTGGCTGGCTCTAGAGCTGGGTCTCTCCGGCGGAGGCTCTCTGTACTGGTAGTTTGGATCCCGATAGGCTGCCGTCTGTGCGTCATATCTGCCGTACCACGGATCTGCTCTGCCCCTGTATGAACCATCCTGAGGGATAAAAACACTTTTGGTCACATTTCCTTCATTTCATGGCTGCAGTTAGTCAAGCAAGATTTTAAACAAAAAGGACTTTTCACATACTGGATAATATTGCTGAGCTCTAGGATCCCCGGGTGGTGGAGGTGGGTACTGGCCAGGAGGATAAGGTGCTCTGCCATCCGGGTATTCCCCATAATTACCATAATAGCCACCATACATCTGCCCTGGCCCTGGAGGAGCAGGGGGCCCATAGCCTTGCTGGCTGCCTGCAGAGGAGGGGGGTCGAGGGGGCTCACCAGGGGCAGGCTGGGGAGCTACTGGAGGTGCAGGTCCTCGAGGCCCGGGAGGGTATGTATCCGCAGGGGGAGGAGCCCTACCTGCAGCAGGTGCTTGTGCTGGAGGTGGATACTGGTCCTGGGAAGGGGGTGCTGCACTCACAGGAACAGGAGCCGCATAATTTTGTCCCGGCAGTGCAGCCTGAGATGTTTGTGGAGCTTCAGCTGGAGGAGGCTGGATGTTTGCAGCTGCTTGAGGGGGAGCCGGTGGTACCTGTGGGGTAGAAGAAGAAGAAGAAGAGGCGGGGTTCTGGACCGGGACATTCCCCATCGCTCTTCCTCCTTGCTGAGCGTCTTTGGTGACCTGTAGGTAAAATCCATTACTAGACTGTGGAGACTCGTGCTGAGGGGCTTGGTGTGGAGCTTGTGATTGGTGCATAGAAAAATCAAGCAGTTCGTAATTTGAAGGCTGATTATGATTAGAGACAGGATCGGCCGCCAGAGAAGCTTGTGGATTAATTTGGAGAGCAGAGTAGCTTTCTCCAACAAATGATTGGCTCCTTGAGAGAGGAGGGCGGGCAGGCAGAGACTGAGGCAGGTCTGACGTCACCGGCTCGGCATAGTCTCGTGTCAGATTGAGCGGGCCCTGGTTAGAAGTTGGAGGATAGAAGCTTAAAGGTCCAGGCGTGAACAATGGATTCTGATTAGAGGTCACTGGAGGTGGTTGGGAGATACTGGCACCCTGTCCCTGTGGGAGTGGTCTAACAGGGGGGGTGGTCTCCCTAAGGCTTGGTGCTTGAGCAGTGGTACTGGGGGGAATTACGCCGTAACTGGACACAGGCGGGGCAATCAAAACCGGCTGCTGGATCGAGTCGGCCACAAGGAGAGAAGCATAGCCCAGGTTGCCATGAGGGTCAGCTGGCTCCACCTCACTCACCTGTGGGGGGTTCTCGAGGTTTTCTGAGTGCTGCTGTGGTTGGGTTCTCTGCAGGGGATGCAGGTCCAGAGGGCCGTCCTCTGGAGGTTGGATCACGTCCGCACTGGGCTCTCGTAAAGGGGCGAGAACTGTGGGGGCAGCGGGGGCCAGGATAATGTTAGCGCCCAAGCTAGCAGGATCATGCGGGGCCCACAGAGTGGTGGCCGGGCTCTCACAGGGCCTACTGGCGCCAAAAGCCCGGGATGAAGGTCGAGAGTGAGGATGGAGCACTGGGTGAGGAAGATGAGGAACACCACTTCCAGGCCCAGCAGGCGAAGGATGTCCTTGGCCGTAAATATTTTCCATATTATCCGGCGGCTGCTCCAGGTTTCCAGACGCAGCATCAGCCCCGCCTTCCGCTACCACGTTAGCCCTGTCAACCTCAGCAGGGCGCACCCCTACTCCATGTGAGCGCACAGGTTCAAAGGAGCTGTTGGCGCTGGCCTGGAAGATGCCGGTTGGTTTGGGAGGGCTGGGTGTGGGGGCCCACATCTGCTCATGGGGGCTCTGAGGTGCAACCATAGCTGCAGCTGGGGAAGAGTCAATCTGCTCAAAGTAGCCTCCGGTGGCAGCAGGCAGGTGAGCGTCCTCAGTGAGACGAGGAATCTCCTGCTGGATAAAGGTTCCCACAACCCCCTGAGGCCGGCGGGTCCCGCTCCCACTGCCATGGCTCATGTTGCTGTAGTTGGAGGACACACTGGCAGATCTAATGGGACGTGGAATCGAATCTGGAGTCTCCAGGTTTGGCCCAGTTTCATACTGGTCTACTCCCTGGGCCGCAGCAATGGCAACGGGGGGGCTGCCATGCATTTCACTGGGTAGTACTTCCTGGTTTGGGACACACTCCAAATTCTCCACGTGGTCATACTGTGGATCAGGGGGCTTCTGGGCACTGGCTTGTGGTGCGTGGCTGCCTTCGTTCATGTATGGTAGGTGTGAGTGATCCTGCAGAGGAGCATCTGGTTGCCCGGGGTGGCTGTGTTGCTGCGAGGATCCAGGAATACCGTTTACAGCTTTATTTCTATCCCCAGCCAGACTTTCTTCATTTTCCACATCGCTGTCTTTGAAGAACATCGAGAGGGAACCGGACTCCTGCGAGTATGCAACTGGAGCAGAACTAGCCCCAGTGTTGGACGCATGTTGAGATGCAGCAGACTCGGGCTGGGGCTGTGGATGGGCCAGGCCGGTCCCCATTTGGTGGTAGCCTGAGTCCTGCGGAGGCATGTTGAACCACAAGTCCTGGGGGGCAGAGCTCTGACTGAAGTAGGTCTGAGTTTGGAAGTGAGAGTTATGCTGCTGCGGTGCATTTGGGTCGGGCCATTGAGAGCTGGGGGGGTTTACAGGGTTCTGGGGAGGAAACGGAGCTTGAGACTGGGGATGCGCAGGTTGTGTCGGAGGGGTGGGGGCATTGTGATGAGGTGACGGGGTGTGGGAAGGGTACATCTGGGTCTGCGGAGGTAAATTAAAATGTTGTGGCGGTGGGTCGCTAGTAGGCTGGAAATAGTTCTGCACTGACGGAGGGCGACTCCCGTGATCAGGGGCCCACTGGGAATAGGAGGAGGTGGGAGGCACCGGCTGGAAGGGGACAGGCTGAGAAGGGGGCCGTCCTTGATACTCCTGGTTAAAAGGTGTCTGACTGGATGCGGGGGCTGCCGCTGTGTGCGGAGGTTCCGCGGCCATAGATGGTGTCTGATCCGTTGAATTAAAATAGCCCTGTTCACTGTGTGAGGTTGCATATCCTGCCGGGCCGGGCGCTGAGTAAACACCGGGGCTGCTGTACAGTGAGGGTTGACCAGAGTCACCCCCGTTGGACAGAGTCCCCCTGGTGGGGGAGCGGCTGAGGCCCCCTCCAGAGTCTGCGGTTGTGGAGGAAGCGCTGAGCCAGCCTGCGAGTACATGGTGTTTGGTGGGGCCTGCATTGGTGGAAGGTTGCTGTTAGGAATTGTTGGGAGACCACCTGCAGCCATAGGGGGAGGAGCTCTAACAAAAGCAAAAGGGTTTGTCATGGGTTGAGTAGCAGGTGCCATTGGGGCAGTAGCTGCTGCCGAGTGCTTGAGAGGCCTGGTCCTGCGGAACATATTGGACCCAGAAGGAGGAGGAGGGCCACCAGAGGCTCCTGGAGGGCCGCCAGAGGCTCCTGGAGGGCCAGTCCGAGGAGGGGGCTGCATGGCTGTGGAGCTAAAAGGCCCGAGGACCAGGTCACTCTCGAAGACGTAGCTGAAGAGACTGAAGTCAGGCGACGCTGGGGAAGACAAGCAAAGAGGGAGTGGTAAACAAAAAGCTGCACCTGCCTCTGTGATGGACTACCACTCCTTTATTTGTGGAGTGGGCTATGATCTTATTTAAACAGCGATGCAACGTGGCAATTTCTACATCACCTCGATGATGTTATGAGAAATGAAACAGCACTATATCGGTTTAAACACAATTCCCTGATTGTAATGAATGCCAGCTTTAATTACGTTACACAGTCTGGGTGTAATGGTTTTACTTTCCAAGCTTGGTGCTTATCCTACTAAAGCAATTTAGATTTGTTTTGAAACATGTCACATTTGGAAAAAGGATTGCGTTATGCAAAAATAAAACATGTTGTATGGGTAAAATCACTGAAAAATCTTGATTTAAAAAAGCACCTGCTTTAGGATTTGGTGACTTTCAAAGTTATGTCAAAAGGTATACTGCCATCATGCAATCATAGTTAATTAGTTGTACTGGAGATTTTAAAGGCTTTGAACCTTTTGCTAATATTGTAAAACAAAACAGATTTGAATTATTAAACAGGAACTTGCTGAATGGTTAACTTGGTTGTGTCAAATAAATCCAGCAGACAACTTGTGCAGTTTAAATGCTTGTTGGTAATTGTTTGCGAGATTCTAATAAACATGCCACAAACAAATATGACTTTAGTTCCACCTGGAGTAAATTCAAAGCCATTAAAACTAGCTGCACCTTTACCAGCTTTGAGAACACTTTAATGATCAATAATTATAAAACATATCAGAGATATTATTCTGAAATGGACCAACCTGCATAATCAGTACTTTTACTTGAATTACATTTGTATTGAAGGACTTTAACTTGTAACACAGTATTCCTACACTCTGGTACTTCTACTTTTGTTTAAGTACAAGATCTGAGTACTTCTTTCAGCTCTGCCTGGTGGGATAAGCTATATTTTCTCAGATACACACAGTTTGCATCTGTCAGTGGGAAGCTCAGGGGAGCTAGCTTTGACTGACATGGATCACTTTACTTGCTAGTGAGGAAGATTAGCAGTAGAAAAGGCTAGTAGAGGAAGTGTTGTTGACCGTTTGAGCTCTACGGACGAGATCCCGGATCTATCAAGTGCCCAGAGTTATAAATCCAACAAAATATTTTGCAAGCTAGCCTTAGCTTCAACGACAGTCAACATGAAACCAACAAAACAAGAAAGTTAGCTATCGATATACACACTATCAACTCATGTTCGTTTTCAACACTTGCTGATACGGTTACTAGTTGCTACATAATGCTCTGACACGAAATGAAATTACACATTAAGCTGCTGACGAGGAAAGGTCCAGCATAGCTCAACAGCTAACGGTAAGGCTATATTTCTCACCATGTCCTCAAACGCCGAACCCAGCACAACATTGCTATATAAAGTCACGTGTAGTCTAAAAACTGTTCAAAAACGACCACGTTAAAATTTTAGTACATATTTGACAGCAATCGGGTCATAAACAGATCAGTTACAGGTCACTAGCCACTGATCGGGCGTCATTTAACAGGTTCACTGCCTGGTCAGTTAGCCTTAGCATCTGTGCTTAGTTAGCATAGCTGCTAACTAGCCTATGCTAACTACAGGAGTAACAGTTGCAAGCCTGTTATAAACCCGCAATTAAAACAGGCAGAGTAGTGCATTATAAACGATGGTAGATATTTACTCTTACCCAATATCGCAAATGTGTAAAAGATGTAAATAAATTCTTACAAATGTGCAGGACAGTGAGTCTGACACACCGCCACCATCTTCAATGAACACATCCTACTAGGCTACGTGTACAAGCAGCGTCAGAGGCCAAACAAGGGTTACGTCACCACGGGGCGGGGCTTGTTAAAGTTGACTTCTGTGTATTTACCTGATCAATTTATGTGCGTCAAACAATTGATTGTTGTAATGATTTTTGACATAGGTGGGTGGTTTAATTTTTGTAATGGGTGTCAAGAGGCTGATTGTGGATTTACTTTAGAATTCCACCATTGTGAAGATTGTCTTGCAAAACCTATATAGCTTTATGAATGAAAATGTATATTAAATGCCTACTGAAACGGTTTTTTTCAAACTTTAATGGGGATAGCAGTTCCGTTCTATATATTACTTGATCGTTTGGTGAAATTCTTGTATTTTTATGGGGAGCACGTAAAAGCAGAATAATTGACAAGAAAACACGATTTTTATCAGCCGGCGAGGACCTTCTCAAAACAGCCTGCCTGTACCGGAAGTAGCAGACGACTTTCACGTGACGTCACGGGTGTAACTGTACCGGTGTTGCAACCATGGCTAGCAGTAGTGAGAGTGATTTCAGCGAAACTTCGTCTGTTTCTGTTGGTGCTGAACACGATGAAAGCGTCAGTGGGCTCTCTGATGCCCCTGAGCAGTCATCAGATGGAGAAATTCTTCTTTGTACATATAAGGTAAAAACATCTAATTTGCCCGAATTGAGGGATAGGGTACATACTTTTAAAAAAACCAACGGTAGGCCTGTTCAAAACTAATTTATATATATTTTTTTCGTGTAATAATGTAATGATTATTATGACTTTTTTCAATCTTAATTTCGGGGGCCCCCACCAGGTAGGCTACTGGGGGCCCTACGCGCTCTGTGTACTCTGCGTATAGGGAGCGGCGGCCCTGGTAATTAGTATTCCTTTTGACCCTGGCCTGTTATTGTTATTGTTTTCTTTAACCCGTCTACTGCCTTGGGCGACATCTGTCGCCAAGATTCTAAACTGCCTCCCTGCCCTGGGCATCATATAGCGCCAGAGTCCTAAGCACTGCAGCCTGCCCGGGGCGACATACAGCGCCCAAACAGCATCGTGTGTAGACACGTTGTTTAAACCAATCAAATACGTATTGCTAAATTGTTATACCCTTTGGCACCCATGATAATGCACAACCAGTAGAACATCGTGCCATTGGCATTGTGAAACTGAAAGGAGTCCATTTATTAACAAATAGTAGTAATAATGTCAATGACCAATACAAAAGTCGATTCTAGATACCTGTACGTAACATTACAGGTGGCCACACTGCACACAGATCCATTAACAAGCTGCCACGGCACTACTATTTCACAGTTCATAGTACAAAGTCAGAGAGTATGAAGACTGCATCACTGGGATGCATGGTCTACAAAGCACTCATGATAATGTGTATAGATTAGACACATGTGGATTATATTTATTTTAGCTGCAGTATCCCACAATGCATCGCTTCCCACTCGCGATTTTCGTCATTTTAGCCTAGAATTGACAAAGCAAATCACGACTGAAACACACAGGCAACAATGGACGCCAAACTCGTGGTTACACTTGTGACGTCAAAACGGAGCTTCGCCCCCAAGGGTCTCAAACAAGAACGTTTTCAGGGATTTCCTGGGAAGTAATTTTAAATGATTAATTACTCCGTTAATTCGACCGCAATGACACGGGTTGCAATGATGTCTGTTATTCAGTTGCATATGTACTATTAGACTGCGTGGTGTGTAGTACTGCACTTCAAAAAGGCCTTTAAGATGCAATGTGTCTTGCCTTGGTGGAATGTATTGTTTGGGGTTCTGAAAAAATAATAATAAAAAACAAAACAGCCATGGTCTACACTACAGGGATAATATATATTTTATTTTATTTGATCTTCATAATGGCCAAATGCCATAACCATAAATGTACATTTAAAGTAAAAAAAAAAAAAAAGCATGCATTAATTGTTATGTTCATAATACCTTTTTTCTACCTTTATTCAATTTTGTTCGATTAAAAGCAACAAAAAAACATTTCTTACAATTGTGTTCTGAAATGTGATTCATAGATTCAATTCACATCTTCACGAGCACTTCACCATATGACCCTTAGTCCTAGCATATCTGCACTGCCTAACAGTAATATTCAGAATTCATTTTGAGATGTTACTGATTGTTTTTAAAGCACAGAAAGGTGCGGCTCTCTTGGTTGTTGTTGGCCAAGCTCAAGACTAAAGGTCACTGTGCTTTCTTTATCAGGGCACGTGTCCTGTGGAACAACTGCATGGGGATATTAAGCTTGCTAAATCAATTTCATCATTGGCATTTACTTGAATTAAACCCAATGCACTTTAAAGTTCTATGAAGTCTTGATTTGTCTTTCCTATCTTTGTTTATTGCTGTTTAATTGTATTGGGTTCTATTCTAAAATTCTAAAAACACAGAACTGTACATTAGAAGGTCAAGATGTATATTTGCATTTTTAGAATACAGTTTGCTTTTCATGAAATGTATTTTAGTCCCATAAGTCAAAGATAAACCTGTCTCTGATTCTGATATGAACCAGTAGCATTTTAAGAATCATTGTAGATACAGCGTTTGACCACCAGAGGGCGCTAATGTGTACTCTACCATTATTCATTACGTCTCTCTGACCGCAAACCATGTTAAGCACAACGGGGAGATACAATAGTTTTATTACATTTATTTATTAAAGTTTTCTTTTAAAAATATATATTTTGTTATGCAATTAGACAATTAATGTCATCTAGCAGTGTGTTAACATGCTTAGCGGCTCCCTTTTAAAACAAAAATGTCATGTTTTAGTCATTTTAAAATAATAACTTAGAAAAAGATTAAAGCAACAGGTTCTTTGCAAAAATATCCTAAATGCATGCATTTTTCTTAAATTTATGATTAAATATTAAGATATTAAATATTAAGGGTCTTTGATTGATACTGAAATTTTGTAATATTTAATTTGCATGTCAAAATGAATAATACTTGAAGTATTTATCCAACAAATATAGTGAATGAATATTATTATATATGTTATAGTTATACATTAACATGAGGATTGCAAAAGTCTCCCTTCAAAACGCATATGTTTGACATATAATGGAAAGTTGTAGTCAAAAAGCACAAAGGAGAGAAAACCACACACACTCTTCGCGCAGCTTTCAAATACCCACCACACACACACACCGATGTACAGTATGTGTTTTTCACACACCTCTCTTACACTTTTGCTCAGACTTGTTCACCGAAACCTGGCCTCCCACTACACTGTGTTTGCACACTGCAGGCCCTGGGCAAGTCGGAACAGACCCTCAGGATCACACCCAAAACCCCTCACCTCAGGGAGTGTGTTGAGAAATCTCTGCGATAATAACAACTTGTCAAAATGTAGTTTTATGTTTCTCATAAAAGGATACACATTGAAAAAATCATAATCAAAAAATCAAAAATAATTCTACAGTAATCGAATTCTGATCATGTGAAGTAAAGTGTAACATAACTCATCATGTAGTGCTGTCACTGAAGTTGCATTTAGGTTTGACGTGCAGGCTCAACACACTGTTTCTAACACACACACACACACACACACACACACACACACACACACACACACACACACACACACACACACACACACACACATCACACACACACACACACACACACACACACACACACACACACACACACACACACACAGTACACTTTGCACAGCTACAGACGCACAGACCTGCTGTCCTTTCATGCTTGATCTTTCATTCTGCAACACACTCGCACCCGGCCAATCACTTCCTGTGCTGTGTATGTGCTGCTCAAGACGCTTACTCAACTCTTTATGTATTTATACGTACCTTTCAAACAAACATGATTACCGGAGTGATTCACATAAAAATGAAACAATAAATACAGTTTTTTCAAGACTGAAAACTAAAACTATATTAAAAGTGTCTGTAAATGACATTAAAAAAGTGCCTAATTTAGGATATATTTCATTTCACAATAAGGGTGGCTTTACACGGAAACGAAAACGGCTTAAAAACGCAAAACATTTTTGCGGATGCACTATATCGTTTAGATGGAAACGGTGTTTTGGGGGATGAAAACGCAAGAAAGTGAAACCACCCTCCAGAGTGGAATTCTTGAAAACGCTCCACTGTCGCGCCACCGTGTAAAGGATGAAAAACGCAAAACTTCGTTTCTCGTCACATAGAAATGACGTGACAAGCATAATAAAGCGCCAGAAAACCGAGGGAAACACATTAGAAGGCTATCAACATGTCCGTCCCTGCGGACTTTCAACTCGCCTTAAAACGCTCGTCTAAAAATGCAGATTTAAAAGTGAAAACGAAACGCCACTTTTGCGTTTTTGTTTCAGATCGTTTCCGTGTAAAGGTAGCCTAAGTTAAATAAATAAGTAGTCTGTTTCATGTTATATCAAAGTAGTTGAAGTGTAACATAGTTTAGTAGGCAGTTTGTGTTATGTTTGCCAGTGCATCGTGACTGTGAGTTTCTGTGGTTTTTGTGCCTCGGAACCAATGTTTGTTCATTGTGTGTTGGTACTGCCTTTTTTGTGACGTACTGTGAAGCACAATGTAGGCAGACGTCGTTATCAAAGCTGCTGCAGTATTGTCGTAAGGTATCAGCAGAAGAAGACATTTTAAGAATCTCCTTTCATGACTAGCGGCCAACATGTGTGCGCCATGTCTTATTTTCTTGTTTATATTTGTATTTGTAGCACACTATGCAAACGTTGGGGATATGTGTGTGTGTGTGTTTGTGTGTGTGTGTGTGTGTGTATGTATGTATGTAGTATGTATGTGTAAGAGCCAATTAAGCACACAGTCATATTTGGGGAAAATGTTTATGTTGGCTTGACATATTACATGGTGCTAAATTTCATTTATACTAATATTTTTGTATAGTTTCGTATATAGTGATTTAGGTGGTTTATGCTAAGGTTATGTTTCTGTTGACTACTTTTTGATGTAAAATGCTAGGTTTCCTATTTCCAACATGGTATTAGGGCCTTGAACGCAGCTTTCAGGACACATGTGAAAAAGGAGTTTTAGGAGCTATGCTAGGCTAGTTGGATGCTGGAAGTCTGCAAGATAGGATGCAACAAGTTTTTGACCGTGTTTACTGCTACGTGTTATACCAAACTTCAAGTCGGTATTGGACCGAACGAGATGTATTTGTGGATGAAAATCACCTGCGGTGACGCTGTGTTTTTAGTTTGAATAAACCCTCGTTCAAGTTTACCTGCCTCCCGTGACTACATTGGGTCTTCACAAAAGGTTTGGAATTAATTGGAACACGAGTCAGAACCAAGATACATTGCAGACTAAGTGGCCTAGGAACTTTGGACAATATTAAAACGGCCACTACAATAAGTAAAAAACTTCCGATAAGGACGGACTGTGGGGATAACGTCGTCGAGGGAGCCGACTAATTACTGGAATCGTCGGAACGTGCACATGGCTGTACAGGAGCTGCCGCAGAAACCAAAGGACAATTTGGATTATTTAGTGCTTAAAGGACATTGACTGTAAGCCTCAACCATACCCTTCATGCTCAACTGTTGGAATACTAATTACTGGTCATATCAACCGTCAAAGAGGTAATTCTGCGAGTGAATTGGAGCTGGATACGTCATGCCTGAGGAAAATGACCCCGGCAGCGCAGCTACGGATGACGCCCACAAGAGGGCAGTCAAACCAACAGAAAAGTCCGCGGAGGAGCGGTTGGATCACTTCATCAATGCAAGGAGAGGTAAATTAAGGCAACTAACTGCAAAATTAAACGAAATGGAGCAGTTAATGGACAATGGTTGTAACTTAGAGGAAGTTAAATCAAGGATTAAAGTTTTCAAAACCACCTTTGAGGAGTTTAAAGAATGTAACTGTTCAGTTACACTTCATCTTAAGGACGATGAAAAGGTTGCAGACCAAGACAGCTGGTTTAAACCTAAAACAGAGAAGTTACAGGACTTTATTCGAACAACTGATATGTGGATTAAGGGTGCTGAACTTTGCAAAGAAAAGTCTAGAGCATGTGACGATGAGGTCACCCATATGGACAGTGTATCTGTGGTGACAAGTTCTAGTAGATCTGGCAGTGGACGCACCAGCTCATCATCTGCATCATCTACATCTGCTGCACGCTTAAGGGAAGAAGCAAAGCGAGCAGCTCTGGATGTCAAGGCAGCTACGCTTAAGCAGAAGCAGGCCTTAGCAGGCACAGCTACAGGCTGAGAAAGAGGACTTGGAAATTAATGCTGCCTTAGCGGTGGCTAATGCTAAAATTAAAATATATGAAGTATATGATGCCCAAGAAAAGGGTGATGCAATGAACAAGTATGTGGATGCTGCACATACACTAGACACTCCTGTAAAGAAGGAAGACATCCAAGAACGAGTAGGATATGGACATCCACTCAACACACACAGGCATGAAAACCCCTCAGATAGGTCATTCACAGCATTTGGCGCTAGACCTAAAATATCAAAGACAGAAGATTCAGGTGCAACAGTCATTGGGGTTCCTCAGCAACAAAGTGACACTGCAAAGGACATTTACAAAGTCATGAAACAGCAGAATGACATCACAGAGATGCTCGTGAAACATCAACAGTTGGCCCGTCTGCCACAGCGAGATATTCCTGTTTTTTGTGGTGACCCACTTGACTTTAGGTCGTTCCTCAAAGCATTTGAGCACACAGTGGACTCCAGAACAGACAATAGTGCAGATAAGCTGTACTTTTTGGAATAATATACAAGAGGGGAGCCACGAGACCTTGTCAAAAGCTGTCAGCATATGCCTCCAAGTCGTGGTTTCCAGAAAGCCATGCACCTTTTGGAAGATCGCTATGGCAACGCACTGAAAATTGCTACTGCACTAATGGACAGAGTTTTCAAGTGGCCGCAGATAAAATCTGAGGACGCACTGGCACTCAACAACTTTTCCCTCTTCCTTTTAAGTTGCCGTAATGCCTTGGAAGATGTGGACTACATGGACGAGTTGGATAATGCAACAAATATGAGAGTTATCATCTCAAAGTTGCCCTATAAATTCAGGGAAAGGTGGAGATCACTGGCCTTTGAGATCCAGGAAAAGTACCAAAGGAGAGTCAGATTCACAGACCTGGTCGACTTTGTGGATAGACAGGCAAAGATCATCGCAGACCCTCTCTTTGGAGACTTACTGGGCTCTACAGCTGAAACAAAGGAAAGGAAAGTGTCTCAGATGGAAAGAAAGGCCAAGAATGAAAGGATTAAAGGAAGCAGCTTTGCTACTAACGTGGCCACAACGAAACAGGATGAATATGACAAGGCAAAGACAGTGGTTAACAGGACATCAAACAATGTTGCCTTAAATAAGCCATGTTTGTTCTGCAAAGGAAATCACACACTAGTGGAGTGCCACCAGATTGCAGAAATACCTCACAAAGACAAGCTAGACTTCATAAGGAAGGCTGATCTCTGTTTTGGATGCCTATTTAAAGGGCACATAAGTAAGGACTGTAAAAGGAAAATGACATGCCAAACATGTTCAGAAAAACACCCAAGCATGTTACACATCCACAGAAAGGAGGATGTTTCCAAGCAGTGCAGGTGCAGAAAGGCTTCAGGAGAACAGGTCAGACCAGACAGTAGTTTCCAGTGCTCTGGTAAGCCTAAATCAGGAGGCAACTACCTGTGAAGGGGCTGGAGATAAGTGCAGGGTTCGTACACCTTTTTCATGGCCAAATTCAAGCATTTTTTAAGGACTTTCAAGACCAGTTTTCCAGTACCATTAAAGGCGAAATCGAGTGTGAACAAATCCAAAGCCCTGTTGTTTGAGGTCACTGTAGGACAAAGAAAACCAGAAAATCAACCTTGATACAACCTAATCCGAATGTAGAACCAGCAGCCATTATTAGGTTAACTGAATGGGGCATAGAAAATGAAAATGAAACAGAGTGTGCCCCATTTCATTAGCATTTGCTGCTGCTCTATTTGGTCTGTCATATCAAATTTCCTTGTTCTTTTTCTTACTGACAGCACTCGATGATGTTGAACAGCATGGATTGATTCACACCATATTTCTCCTTGTAATTTCTCCTTGCATAATGTGATATAAATACACGCACCCTCAAAAATGTCAATTTCACTTATTTATTAACAAAACGATTCCATAAGGATAAAAAATTCAAGGATTTTTTATTGTTTGTTTCACAATATCACATTTTCAAGCAGATATTGCCTTATAACCATGGCTATGACAATTACCAAAAAGACAAAATAGGTAACTTTTTTGCTTTAACTGAGGTACTGTAGCCAGTAGTGATGCGCGGGCTGGCCCAAAACCCCTGGGTCCCGCGGGCTAGCCCGTGGGTCGGGCGGGCCGGGTTGTTTTTCCCGTGGAAAATGCGGGGTAGCGGGCGGGTCGGGTAAGAAAATAGCCCTACATCATAGTGGGAAGGTGGCCTAATATTATAGGCTCGCAAATGAGATATGTAGCCTACCATGTTACGGTATTGTGTGAGTTTCTTTTCTTTTCGTCTTCAAATTGCGGAGAAAATGCGAGTGTTCCATAGCCAATCATTTGACAGTTTTGTTTATGCTACATTATGGTTGATGTTCTCTGGCTTTATAATGCGACCGCCTGTTGTGTGTGCGTGCGTGCACTGCTGTGTGTTAAGAATAAAACTATGTTGTTTGGAACATTTTGCCGTTCCATGATTGAGATTCCGTGAATGCCTAAAGTAATGCATCATATAAAAGTTTGGGACAATCAAACAGCAGTACAAGGTGAGCAAAACCCCTCGTTAATAGGCCTACCGTTTGGCAAATCACGACGTAAACTCATTGGTATCTTTTTTTTTTTTTTTCTCCCGTTTTCGCGGGTTGGGTCGGGTTGGGTTAAAAAATCAGAGCGTAATTTTGCGGGTCGGGCGGTGCGGATTGGCTGTCACGATGGGTTGGGTTGGTGCGGGGGTTAAAAATCCTTAACCCGCGCATCACTAGTAGCCAGGCAAGTTAAGTAGACAATCAAAATAATAAAGCAAAAATTGTTTACAAACATATTATAGAAACTCAGTATCATTCACATTAGCTTAGCTCTATGTTGTGCGAAATGTTCCAAATTACACATGCCCCTCACAGGGCAAAGTCCAACATATACAAATTAATATGAACTTCCCCGAACATTAGTGGTCCTTTATGTTTGAAAAAAATGAAAATAAAAAATACCCTTCATGGTAAGACCAAAGGCCAAATTGTATAGGACCCTTAAAAGTGCATCACTCAATTCCTTCATTTTCTGTCAACTTTTGCTCCAAAGTCTCTGTTTTCAATTTACTGCTCCGTTTGACTTTGAAATGAGGTAGTTTGCTTTTAGTTTTTGCTTTTTCTGCATTGCTGTCAGCAGATTTCATTTTCCATCCTCTTCTTTTTGACCTTCATCCCTGATATCTCAATAACACAATTAACCAAAAAGATGAGCAACTTTTTTGCTTAAACTGAGGTAGCCAGGTAAGTTAAGTAGACAATCAAAATAACAGAGCAAAAAATGTACTAACATATAAAAGCTCAATATCATTCACATTAGCTCAGCTCTATGTTATGCAAAATATTCCAAATTACACATGCCCTTCAAAGTGCAAATAAGTCCAACAAGCGCAAATGAATATGAACTTCACCGAACATTAGTGGACCTTTATGTTTGAGAGAAGAAAAAAAAACCTTCATGGTAGGACCAAAGATCTTGTAGATCTTGAGAATTGTTTAGGCCCCCTTAAAGTGCATCATTCAGTTCCTTCATTTTCTCAGTCAACTTTTGCTCCAAAGTTTTAAGATTTCTCTGTTTTTCATTTGCTGCTCTTCTAAGTCCGTTTGATTTTGAAATGAGGGAGAGTTTGCCTGTAGCTTCGGCTTTTTCTGCATTGCCGTCAGCAGATTTCATGAGGACCCTTACATCCTCTTCCATCCTCTTCTTTTTGGCCTTCATCTCCGATACCTCCTCCATCAGTGTTTTTCTTTTCAGTGCTTTTTGTTGATCTTGTTTTTGACGCCTTTCTTCATCAAGGTACATACAGTGGGGCAAAAAAGTATTTAGTCAGCCACCAATTGTGCAAGTTCTCCCATTTAAAAAGATGAGAGAGGCCTGTAATTTTTTTCATAGGTATACTTCAACTATGAGAGACAAAATGAGAAAAGAAAATCCAGGAAATCACATTGTAGGATTTTTAAAGAATATATTTTCAAATGATTGTGGAAAATAAGTATTTGGTCAATAACAAAAGTTCATCTCAATACTTTGCTATATACCCTTTGTTGGCAATGACAGAGGTCAAACGTTTTCTGTAAGTCTTCACAAGGTTTTCACACACTGTTGCTGGTATTTTGGCCCATTCCTCCATGCAGATCTCCTCTAAAGCAGTGATGTTTTGGGGCTGTCGCTGGGCAACACGGACTTTCAACTCCCTCCAAAGATTTTCTATGGGGTTGAGATCTGGAGACTGGCTAGGCCACTCCAGGACCTTGAAATGCTTCTTACAAAGCCACTTCTTCGTTGCCCTGGCGGTGTGTTTGGGATCATTGTCATGCTGAAAGACCCAGCCACGCTTCATCTTCAGTGCCCTTGCTGATGGAAGGAGGTTTTCACTCAAAATCTCACGATATATGGCCCCATTCATTCTTTCCTTTACACGGATCAGTCGTCCTGGTCCCTTTGCAGAAAAACAGCCCCAAAGCATGATGTTTCCACCCCCATGCTTCACAGTAGGTATGGTGTTCTTTGGATGCAACTCTGCATTCTTTCTCCTCCAAACACGACGAGTTGAGTTTTTACCAAAAAGTTCTATTTTGGTTTCATCTGACCATATGACATTCTCCCAATCCTCTTCTGGATCATCCAAATGCCCTCTAGCAAACTTCAGACGGGCCTGGACATGTACTGGTTTAAGCAGGGGGACACGTCTGGAACTGCAGGATTTAAGTCCCTGGCGGCGTAGTGTGTTACTGATGGTAGCCTCTGTTACTTTGGTCCCAGCTCTCTGCAGGTCATTCACTAGGTCCCCCCGTGTGGTTCTGGCATTTTTGCTCACCGTTCTTGTGATCATTTTGACCCCACGGGTGAGATCTTGCATGGAGCCCCAGATCGAGGGAGATTAGCAGTGGTCTTGTATGTCTTCCATTTTCTAATAATTGCTCCCACAGTTGATTTCTTCACACCAAGCTGCTTACCTATTGCAGATTCAGTTTTCCCAGCGTGGTGCAGGTCTACAATTTTTTCTCTGGTCTCCTTTGACGGTCTTGGCCATAGTGGAGTTTGGAGTATGACTGTTTGAGGTTGTGGACAGGTGTCTTTTATACTGATAACGAGTTCAAAACGGTGCCATTAATACAGGTAACGAGTGGAGGACAGAGGAGCCTCTTAAAGAAGAAGTTACAGGTCTGTGAGAGCCAGAAATCTTGCTTGTTTGTAGGTGACCAAATACTTATTTTACCGAGGAATTTACCAATTAATTCATTAAAAATCCTACAATGTGATTTCCTGGATTGTTTTCCCCATTCTGTCTCTCATAGTTGAAGTGTACCTATGATAAAAATTACAGGCCTCTCTCATCTTTTTAAATGGGAGAACTTGCACAATTGGTGGCCGACTAAATACTTTTTTGCCCCACTGTATGGTACTTTTGTCTGGCAGCAGATGCGGAAAGGAACAATTCCTTTGAGTACCCTACGTTGTGCAGCCCTCCGATAATGAGCACATGGTCATGGATGACCCGCTGTGCAATCAAAGAATGTTCTTTAAGGTTTTCCACCATCACCTCCTTATTAACTGAAAACCCCCTCTCAACAGAGGCCTGGCCATGTGAGAGGATCAGGGCAAGTTGTAAAACCGCCCATAGATGGCGAAACTCTGCTTTATTTGCCAAGAGTCCATGATCGAACTCGTCCAATCTGTCACTCTGTGGAGTGAACTTGTGGAATGAATCTGATGCCAACATCAGGCTTGTGTCAAAAAACTGACCAAATTCCCTGAGAACATCATCACAGCATTTTTCTTCAAGCCGGGCAGTTTCCACAAGGAGTCGGAGAACAGTAGTGAGTTTTTGGGAACTAAGCTCTTTATTCTTGAGGAGCACCCTTGGATCCAGGACAGATAGGCTTCTTACCAGTGGATATTTCACTGGTGCCTTTTCGAAAAGTTTAGACACCATCTTCACCAGAAAAAGCTTACAGTTTTGCCTAAACTCAAGTCTCAGTCTCTCCGCTCCCGAGTTCTTCACATGCTCCACCAATGCTCGTTCTGTAGCAAAGCCAACTTTCACTTTGTTGACATCCACGTGGTTATCTTGTTCTTCGTGATCAACTTTGAGAAGCTTTAGAGTGTTGGTTGCACTCATCATCACACTGGGCTTGACAAACTTCTCCATAAGACTTCTAAGAATATTTGTGAGATCACCAGACATGAATGGCAGCATGGTCAGTTTGGTATAGCTTCAAAAATGGCGTGATTTCCCTAGCAACCATTAAAAAGAAGTTCAGTTTGGCTGGGAAGAGGTCATCATGTACAATGCCCTCAGCTTTCTTAATGGCTCTGTGATTTTTTTTGTTTTGGCAGCGCTGATGTAGGTTTTCAATGAGGGCAAAATTGTAAGTGCATGTTCAGCCACCTCCACGTTTTCTAGCCATCGATGACTGCAGAAGTCAAGAGGAAAGGACGTTGAACCTGTGACTTCTGTGAAGTCCTCCCGACGTGCTGGAACATCTTTGAAAAGCCATTTCAAGCTTGACAAGGCATTTCCTAGGTCCCAGTCCGTGGAAGCACATCCTGTTCTGAAAGCATTGGGTAAAGTGTGCAATCCACAACTTCCAACATTTAGCATTTGTCTCCCTGTTTGTTGTTCAATGTTCTGCTGGGCTAAAGAGAAGGTCTTCCAATTAACATTCGGGCCATCCATAGACAGCTGAATCAGGTTCTGAAAGCCTATTTCTGAACAAACTTTTTCAATCTTCTCATTAATTTGCACTGCATTGTGATGACCCATGAAAAATGATGTCAGGTATCTTGAGTGCACTTGGTCATTGTTCCAAAATCTTAAATGCATGTCAAGCTGGCATTTCTTCATTTCTTTATTTAGACTCTCATCAAACATTATGACATAACCAGACTCTTTCTTTGCTGTTGTCTTCATTAAAGAATGAGGAGCAATCCCAAATGTGGTGAGGTATGCCACTTTTCTCTCTCCACAAGAAAACTGCTTGGCAATGTCACTATCAGGAAACATGGTTCGGAAAATCTCCCCTGCATTTTCACATGATTTGTAGGAATAATGACTCATTACTACTTTAATTGCCCAGCATATTTCAGCTTTAAGTGTTGGGTTGGAGGTAACAAATGATGTTAAGGTGCTTAAGGGCTTGTTGGATGTCTTATCTGGAATAGAGGATGGCATCCGGTCAGCTGTTAGGCCTGCTCCACTGCCTGCTCCCACTGCACTCTCCACACTCCTGGATGGTGGTGTGGATGTGTCAGAGTTTGATGCAGGGCTTGTCTGCTGGAAAAAATCCCCCACTGTAGGGCCTGAACTCTGAAGTGCTTTCAGGAGGTCTTGATGCTTTTTTCCTAACATCAAAAATAGGAGAAAATTATATTTTAAAATGGTTTACTCTCACATACAGTATAAGTAAGATGCTGAACATATCTTCTATCAGCTAGGGCCTGTAGGCTCAGCCTACTGTTAAAAACTATTTAAGGACTTCTGTATTTAATAACTTTATGTCTTTACAGCTTTGAATGCTTTCAATCAAACTAAAGATCATTGTCGCTTTTACCCTCTCTGATCAAACCCACCCACAATGAAAAAAGGACCTTTAACTTTAATAAAGACTGTTCAGACCTAGAATCACGTTCAGAATCGTGTTCCATAGAATGTCAGATTCAAGTTGTGCTTTTGATGAATAAGCAAAACTGTAATATATCCTACGCTGAAAAAGCCCACTGATCATCAAATTTGAGAATGAATTTGATCAGTGGGAAAAGCCATGTTATGTGGAATTTCCTCTTTCGTTTTGGTAATTAGCCGTAAAAGCAATGACCTACGTTCTACACATTATCCATCATGCTATGCGCTAACGTCAGCTGAGCTTAAATTAGTTTGCAACGTTACAATTTACCATAGATGGGAACAGCTAAACGTCACACGCCACTCAATTCAGAACGGCCACGCCCCTTTGGGGGAAAACATTGGATTGCTTACAATGGGTTTTAATACAACGCGACCTCCATAAGCAGAGAAAATAGCTTTAAAGGTTGCCATGTGTCATCCAGCAAGAATAAACCCCACAAGATATCATTTACACAAGGCTTGTCTTTCTGTCCGAGAAATATAAACTACATATTATCATGTACATTATACACATTTTTCAGTTGACCATGGGAAGCATCAGTACTTCTAGCCAATTTGAACTGTTGGCTATGGACGTTTGGTTGTCCATAGCAGGCTAACCCTCAAAACGGCACTTACATTCACTATTGAGTACTTCTGAATTTACTCATATGACAACTATCACAGTCTAACATGTACATACGATCTTACTTTCAACAAGTAAGGCCAGCCAGTTAGCTATGTACACTAATATACCCCAATTTGCCTGTTAGCAAGCTAACCGGGACTAGCGGTAAACATTAGCAATACAAGCGTTAGCCAGCAACATCAGAATATTGCAGGCGAATTTGGCTTCTTATGTACATATTCACAGCACCAATCAATTGTTTTAATGCAAGTCTTTAAAAACGTTATGTTTATCAAATTGTTTAATGCCTTGTAAATTTAAGAGGAGGTGTTAAGTGTCACGGCTATCCCTCATTCTAATGCAAGTGAATGGCGATCTTAATTTTTCTATCCCCTAAAAATGCCCGGATGTTCCAAAATAAGGGAAAGTACCCGGATTGTCGTTCCCATCTATTGAACAATGTAGCTTTCTTCTTTACATAGCCCATGCAATCATATCATTGAGCACGTTTACATGCACACTAATAAACCGATTACTGACAATAAACGGGTAGTCTAACTGGAATAAACCGTTTAAGGTGAATACATGCATTTAAGAAATCAGATTATTGACAGAAACCTAGGTGTGTTAAACGGGTTTTCATAAACCGATAAGGGCAATAAACGGATAATGAATATCGGTTTATTCCGTTTACATGAGCACTTGAATAACCAGATAACTACAAAAACCCGATAATAATCGGTTTATAAGTGTGCGTGTAAACGCGCTCACTAATACACATATCATCTGCTTCTACGTTTAGGTCTAGCATGTAGCAAACGATTAGCAAACACATCATAACTTGTAGGGCTAGTCATCTAGAGAGCCGACTCTCCCATTGCGAAAAGGTTAATCTCCTTTCTGCATACTTTGCAGAAGGCTAAACGTGGATTTTGTCCACGTTTTAGCCACAATTTGTATTTGTCATTTTCAAGCCAACGTTCATTGAACCGACAACCTCCTGGCATGTTGGTCCGATGTCCTCTTGGGGGCGACGATGTGACGCATGACAACCATCAATCCGGTCATATGCAAAGGCTCATGCGAAGCCATCAGATATGCGTGTAACTGAGATTAAGCAAATTAATTTTATTTCCCTTCATTTAATAATTGAGTCAGACTGCCGAGAGATATGCCGGCCTAGCACTTTCAAGCATTCATAAGCACTTTACCCAAAATCCAAGCATTTTTCAAACCTGGAAAACACCACATTAAAATCCAAACATTTTCAAGGATTCCAAGCACCCGTACGAACCCTGTAAGTGTGTTCTTGCTGTTCTTCCGGTCTTCATCAAAGCAAAGAAAGGCAACACAATTGTGGAAACTTACGCCTTCATGGACCCCGGGAGCTCAGCAACGTTTTGCACAGACTCTTTAGCAAGGCAGCTGAATCTTCAGGGGAAAGGAACTGAACTTGTCTTGACTACAATGAGCTCAACTAAACAAGTGAAAAGTTGCCTTCTCAGAGACTTGGAGGTCAGTGGACTTGAGGAAGATAACTTCATCAGCCTGCAAAAGGTTTTCACCCAAAGGAGCATCCCAGTAACAAAGGAGCACATTCCCCTTCAGAAGGACATTGAAAAATGGCCGCACCTTCAGGAAGTGAAACTGCCATACATTGCTGCTGAAATAGGGCTCCTTATTGGTAACGATGTGCATGAGGCATTGGAGCCATGGAAAGTCATACACAGCCAAAACAACGGCCCATATGCTGTGAAGACAGTTCTTGGCTGGACTGTTAATGGCCCACTTAAAGAACACATACACAGTGGGTTTGAGGACAATGAACAGTATCAAGTCGCAGTCAATCGGATAGCAATGGAACCAGTGGAAAAACTGCTCATACAGCAGTACAATGCCGACTTTCCTGAGCATGGCTGCAGTGACAAACTGGAAATGTCACAAGAAGACAAAAGGTTTATCAGCTCTGTGTCCAGCTCAGTCCATCATGCTGAAGGACATTATTATGTCAACCTCCCCACGAAAAAGGCAGTGGTCAGTTTGCCAAACAACAGAAGTGCTGCTGTGCAGCGGGCGTTACATCTGAAGAAGAGGCTCAGCAAGAACCATGAATTCCACCGGGAATACACAGACTGTGTCAGTGAGCTGTTAAAAAAGGAATATGCAGTCAAGGTGCCAGAAACACAGCTGACCCGACAGGATGGGAGAGTGTGGTACATCCCACACCACGGTGTGTACCACCCACAAAAGAAGAAACTCCGTGTGGTCTTTGACTGCGCTGCCAGTTTTCAGGGAACTTCACTTAACAAAGAGCTGCTTCAGGGTCCAGACCTCACAAGCTCCCTCATCGGCGTGCTGACACGTTTTAGACAGGCGGTTGTTGCAATGATGGCAGATGTCGAAGCCATGTACCATCAAGTGAGAGTTCCAGAAGAGGACACATACCTCCTTCGCTTCTTGTGGTGGCCAGAAGGAGATCTGACACTGGTAATGGTGGAGTACAAAATGGTTGTTCATCTTTTCGGCGCCACCTCATCTGCAAGCTGCGCCAACTTTGCTTTAAGGAGGACAGCAGAAGAGAACAGATCTGCAGCATCACCTGAAGCTGTAGACACACTTCTCAGGAATTTTTACGTTGACGACTGTTTGAGGTCAGTCAGCAGCAACTCTGAAGCCATTGCCCTGAGCAAAGACCTCATGTCCTTGTGTGCTTCAGGAGGCTTTCATCTCACTAAATGGACAAGCAATAGCCGTGCACTCTTAACCGCTATTCCAGAATGTGAGAGAGCCAAGGAGGTTAAGATCTTAGATCTGATTAAAGACGCTCTTCCTGTTGAAAGGGCGCTAGGTATGCTCTGGTGTATAGAGTCAGACTGTTTCAAGTTCAGAGTCAATGTCAGCAAGAAAGAAGTCACAAGAAGAGGAGTCTTATCGGTTGTAAGCTCTATATACAGTGGGGCAAAAAAGTATTTAGTCAGCCACCAATTGTGCAAGTTCTCCCATTTAAAAAGATGAGAGAGGCCTGTAATTCTTATCATAGGTATACCTCAACTATGAGAGACAGAATGAGAAAAAAAATCCAGAAAATCACATTGTAGGATTTTAAAGAATTTATTTTCAAATGATTGTGGAAAATAAGTATTTGGTCAATAACAAAAGTTCATCTCAATACTTTGTTATATACCCTTTGTTGGCAATGACAGAGGTCAAACGTTTTCTGTAAGTCTTCACAAGGTTTTCACACTGTTGCTGGTATTTTGGCCCATTCCTCCATGCAGATCTCCTCTAAAGCAGTGATGTTTTGGGGCTGTCGCTGGGCAACACGGACTTTCAACTCCCTCCAAAGATTTTCTATGGGGTTGAGATCTGGAGACTGGCTAGGCCACTCCAGGACCTTGAAATGCTTCTTACGAAGCCACTCCTTCGTTGCCCTGGCGGTGTGTTTGGGATCATTGTCATGTTGAAAGACCCAGCCACGCTTCATCTTCAGTGCCCTTGCTGATGGAAGGAGGTTTTCACTCAAAATCTCACGATACATGGCCCCATTCATTCTTTCCTTTACACGGATCAGTCGTCCTGGTCCCTTTGCAGGAAAACAGCCCCAAAGCATGATGTTTCCACCCCCATGCTTCACAGTAGGTATGGTGTTCTTTGGATGCAACTCTGCATTCTTTCTCCTCCAAACACGACGAGTTGAGTTTTTACCAAAAAGTTCTATTTTGGTTTCATCTGACCATATGACATTCTCCCAATCCTCTTCTGGATCATCCAAATGCCCTCTAGCAAACTTCAGACGGGCCTGGACATGTACTGGCTTAAGCAGGGGGACACGTCTGGAACTGCAGGATTTAAGTCCCTGGCGGCGTAGTGTGTTACTGATGGTAGCCTCTGTTACTTTGGTCCCAGCTCTCTGCAGGTCATTCACTAGGTCCCCCCGTGTGGTTCTGGCATTTTTGCTCACCGTTCTTGTGATAATTTTGACCCCACGGGGTGAGATCTTGCGTGGAGCCCCAGATCGAGGGAGATTAGCAGTGGTCTTGTATGTCTTCCATTTTCTAATAATTGCTCCCACAGTTGATTTCTTCACACCAAGCTGCTTACCTATTGCAGATTCAGTTTTCCCAGCCTGGTGCAGGTCTACAATTTTGTCTCTGGTCTCCTTTGACAGCTCTTTGGTCTTGGCCATAGTGGAGTTTGGAGTATGACTGTTTGAGGTTGTGGACAGGTGTCTTTTATACTGATAACGCGTTCAAAAAGGTGCCATTAATACAGGTAACGAGTGGAGGACAGAGGAGCCTCTTAAAGAAGAAGTTACAGGTCTGTGAGAGCCAGAAATCTTGCTTGTTTGTAGGTGACCAAATACTTATTTTACCGAGGAATTTACCAATTCATTTATTAAAAATCCTACAATGTGATTTCCTGGATTTTTTCCCCCATTTTGTCTCATAGTTGAAGTGTACCTATGATGAAAATTACAGGCCTCTCTCATCTTTTTAAATACCAAATACTTATTTTCCACAATCATTTGAAAATAAATTCTTTAAAATCCTACAATGTGATTTTCTGGATTTTTTTTCTCATTCTGTCTCTCATAGTTGAGGTATACCTATGATAAGAATTACTTGCACAATTGGTGGCTGACTAAATACTTTTTTGCCCCACTACTTGTATAAAACGGCCAAGGCAACTTACTTGAATGCTTTTCTGTTCTTGTTTATGTCTTTCTTTCGGCCCGCTGTTAAAACACTGTCATTCTTTGGACTGTGCTTCTGTACTCCATGAACTGTTTATATGATGGGCATGGTTGTTCTGCTGGAATGAACAGAGTTCAAGTAGAAAGTTAGCAGCAGCTCAAACAATAGCCAATTACTAGCAGTGCATATTAACTAAACACGTTGGTATTCTGTTATGGCTGGAATAAGATTGACTGTGTAGCGAAATAAACTGAAACGGTAACTGCGCTTTTATTCACTGCATGTCTGACAATGGCTTCAGATAGCTAGCGCTATGCTGCACTTACTTTGTTTAGCATTTTTCAGCTCGCAGGGCCGTTGAAAACGCAGGAGTTGCAGGCCGCACTGCAAGGCATGCAGGGACGGCGGGCTCCTGGCATTGATGGCCTCTCGGTAGAGTTTTTTAAAGCTTACTGGGACATCTTAACACATGACCTTTTAGACGTTTTTAATGGGAGTCCGGCCTCTGGCTCTATGCCAATGTCCTGCAGCAGAGCGGTGATCACGCTGCTGCCAAAAGAAGGGAACCTGCAGGACATCAAAATCTGGCGCCCTGTGTCTTTGCTGTGTGTGGATTACAAGCTTCTATCCAAGGCTTTGGCCACCAGGTTGGGGAGAGCTATTGAGCAGGTCATCCATCGGGATCAGACCTACTGTGTGCCCGGCAGGTCCATGGTGGAAATGTTCACCTGATTCGAGATGTTTTGGAGGTCTCCAGCTCATTGGGCATTAATACTGGTCTGATTTCTCTAGATCAGGAAAAGGCTTTTGACCGCGCTGAGCACAGCTTCCTCTGGAAAGTAATGGAGAAGTTTGGGTTCAGCGCTGGTTTCATAGCTAAGATCAAAGTGTTGTACAATAAGATTGAGAGTGTGCTGAAGTTCAACGGTGGGCTGTGTGCTCCTTTTAGAGTGTGTAGAGGGGTCCGGCAGGGCTGTGCTCTGTCTGGGATGCTCTATTTATCTCCCTAGAACCCCTCCTCTGCAAAATACGCTCCAAATTGCAAGGGCTGTTTTTACCTGGTTTTAACATACCTGCAAACTAGTCACCTTTCGGCGAAATTCGCCGTTTTCAACTCAAAATATGTCATTGACGTGAATCGTGTAGATCCGAAGAGTTTTTTTTAGGGGGGGGGAGGGGGGGCTGACCGACGACTGACCGACCAACCAACTGTATAACGGACTGTATAATGAGCAAGAAACAAGTTTGCTATCTTCACAATAAATAAAATCTTTGTTCAAATGACTCGCGTTCCACGACCACCGACCAATCATAAGCAAGATAAACCACAGCGCGCTTTTACCCATCGGTCCCTCTGAGTAGAGTGCTCAGTCGTCAGCGAGTGGTTCTTCTGGACAATTTTCGGGATACGTTACAGATACAAGTTTTGAGGTAAATCTAGTAGCAGGTACTCTGGCAAAAACATTGTATGCTGTATCATTCTAACGTTGCTGAAGTAAAATTATTTTAGCCAAATAAAGTGTATTAACATGCTTAAGCTTATCAGCTTGTTAGGTTGCTAGCTAACCTCAGTGAATTGTGTTAAAGTTAGCCTAGCTAGACCAGTTCTACGTCACCTCGTTCAATGCGAAAAGAATGCGTTTGTGAAGGCTGATCTCCACAGCATCCGTCCTGTTACTGATATTACTGGCGGCTGTCATTGTGGTCAGATCTGAGAGGGATGAAAACTAACACGTAATGAACAAATACACATCCGTGTGTGGTTTAGGGAGTAGCTAGTAGTGGTGCAACGGATCATCATTGATCCGTGATCCGTTCGGATCAATTATTTCGGTTTCGCATTCATCAACTTTTTAGTAGCTACGAAAAGTTTGGAGTTACAAACAAACTCTACAAACGCTGGCGACCGTGTGTAGAGTTTGTTTACAGTAAGCACATATAACGCTTCACTGTTGGAAATGACATCATTCATATTGCGCTGTGTTATGTACACAAGACGCAGATGCCTTTGAAACACGCGATCTAAAAATGAAAACATATTTTATATGTAGTAACAATTGTTGGCAATTGGCATGTTTAAGATCCAGATTAGGTTCATGGTTGTGAATTATCTATGTAAATCGACTCTATAGATTACACGTTCATTCTACATGTTGAATGATGATAGCGTAATAAAAATATAGGCTATACATACAATGACAAAACTGCCGTGGGCGATATGTTATCCGTATCCTTTGTTAAAATTAATGTTCAATAGCTCTATGCCAATGGGAACAACAGAACGTGCGCATTACATATGGACCAATGCGACACGTTCATTACAGCCGTGGACCGATAAACACTCAGTACCGTACGCACACCAACCGGCATTTGCGTGTTTAACACCGTGTTTAACACTGGCGTTACCGCCGCTTAACTTAAATAATGAAGAACTGCTTTTAATTACGACTTGGCCGAGATCTTAACGTGCTGTTCATGCGTTTCCCATGAATAGCCTACTACTATAACTCGGAGCGGAGCAGGATATAATGCGCATGTGCGGCGTTGCTAGGCAACGTGTACAAAGGCTGGGGGGGGGGGGTGCCCCCAGACCCCCCTACAACGGTTTAGTTTGTCACCTTTTTCAGCCCTTCTGAGTTTGCAGGTATGTTTTAATGGAAACACGGTTTTATCTGCGTATGCGGACGACATCGTTGTTTTTATTAGTGACTAGAGGGATGCAGACATTTTAACCAATATTGTGACAGATTTTAGTTCAGCATCGGCAGCGAGGGTCAATTGGAAGAAGAGTGAGGCCCTCGCTGTCGGTGAGTGGCGTGGCAGTCTCCCAGTTCTTCCCCAGGGCATGACATGGAAAAGAGATGGCATAAAGTACCTGGGTGTGTTCGTAGGGAACACAAATATAGTCCAGAAGAACTGGGAGAACGTTACAGAGAAGATTGAGGAAAAACTGTCCAAATGGAAGTGGCTGCTCCCGCAGATGTCTTTTAAAGGTAGAGTTTTGGTTTTAAACAACCTTGTGGCATCCCAACTGTGGCACCGTCTTACCTGTGTAGACCCTCCCTCAGGCCTACTGGCCCAAATACAAAAGAGATTGGTAGATGTCTTTTGGGATGGGCTACACTGGGTGCCACAGGGGGTGCTGTTTTTATCTAGAGAGGAGGGGGGGACAGGGCCTTGTCCACCTGGCCAGCCGAACAGCCACTTTTAGAATGCAGTTTCTGCAAAGGTATCTTACCGGCCCGGCTGATTTGGTGTGGAGAGATGTGAGCAGCTGCATTCTAAGACACATGAGTAACCTGGGGCTGGATGCTGCTCTGTTTTTAACTGATTTAACCATTTTAAAGCTAAGTGGGTTACCTCCCTTTTATCAGGGTGTTTTTAAGTCTTGGGCCCTTTTTAACCATAAAAGGTGTCCAAAGACTGACTCTCTGCACTGGTTGTTAGAAGCGCCTCTGATTCATGGAGCCAGGCTGGACGTTAGCAGCAACGAGACACCAGGACTGGTGGTGGTGCTGTGCAGATCTGAGACCCTGAACCTTCAGCAGGTGGTGGATGCAGTGGGGCCAGAGCTGAGCGATCCCCGGGCCTTGGGCTCTCTGCTCTCCGGGGTGGGCCAGAAGGATCCTGCAACTCTGGAGTCAGAGCCTCTGCACTGAGGAACAGAAACTTTTAAGGAGCTACAGACAGGGCAGAGCCAAACCAGACCCAACAGACCCTTTCCCGGAGATATACCTGAGCCCAGGGCTCGGAGAGCTGATGGGCCCCCTGCCCAAACTTACAAACCCAGAAAAAATGTCCATACACAAAGCTGACAAAAAGACAATATACATGAACATTGTCAAAAGCATAAACAAAAATGGACTGAAGGACAGGGCCTCCCAGGATAGGATTCTATACAAACCTCCCTTAAAAAAACATACTGCCGACCTCCAGTGGAGAATTTTACACGGCGCTATTGCCTTCAATTCTTTTATTTCCACTATTAATCCTGCTGTTAGTAACAAGTGTCCATTTTGTGGTTTTAGAGAGACTGTTTTCCACGTTTTTTTTTTTTTTTTTTTTTTAAGTTTTTGGGGCTTTTTGCCTTTAATCGGATAGGAGAGTGACAGGAAAATGGGAGAGAGAATCGGGGTGGGATCCGGAAAGGACCACGGGTCGGGAATCGAACCCGGGTCGCTGGTGCACGGTACAGGTGCCCCAGCCAGCTGCGCCACGGCCGGTGCCCGTTTTGCATGTTTTTACAGAGTGCCAGAGACTCACGGGTTTCTTCTCTCTAGTCTTTTTAGTATAGCTTTTACCGAGAGCGTGTTTATCATGGGGGCTCCATACAGAAAGACAAATAAGGAAAAGTGGCAGCTCCTAAACTACCTCTCTGGTGAAGCAAAAATGGCTATTTACCTAAGTAGGAAGAACAGAGTGGAAAACAGGAAGGGACAAGAAGCAAAAGCGATCTGGCTGTGCAACATCAGAGCCAGACTCTGGCTAGAGCATCGTTTTTATAAAAACATCGGGGACTTAAGTTTTTAAACAACATTGGTGTTATAAATGTATTGTGTGTTCTGTTTTCAATGAGGATTTGCACTTTGCACACATTTTTAAGACATAGTTTTATTATTTATTTATTTTATGTAAATTGATTTTATTGCGCAATAGAGCACTTTATTTGAAATAAATGTATATTTGTTGAACATGTAATAAAGTGTTTTTGCAAAAGTCAGTCTTCTTCTTCTTTATATAAAAGAAACAATAAATACATTTCTTTGCAAGGCTGAAAACTACAAAATGTATAAAAGTGTTAATCACAAACTAACTAAATAATAGGACAATAAAAATATTTAAACAATAATGTACAAAAAAGGGATTTAAAATAAAAATAACAAACTAAATACAAAACCAACACAAAAAAGCAGCCACAAAAAAGTAACGTAAAAAAAGTTCAAAAATTTAAACAAAGGCGTCACTGGGTAGAGCTGGCGGCCATATACTGGGGTTTGATCACCATGCGGTGGACCCAGGTTCAAATCCAGCCTGAGACCCTTTGCCGCACGTCATCCCCTCTGACTCCCCATTTCGCATCTGTCTCTATAATAAAGGCAATGGTTGCCCAAAAAAAAAAAAAAAATGTAGAAGCTTAAATATATTTATACTTTATCATTTAAAATATATATATTAGAATGTTAGGTTACAGTTACTTTAATTAGCTTTTAAACATATCTCGAGAGTATATAATATCAAGAGGCTGGTCCCTTAGTTTAGGTGCATAAAACAGAATGGATTCTCAGGTACCTTTTATGGAGAACATTAGAAAAACATTGGAAAGAAAAGTAGTGGAGGAATTTAAACAAATCTAAAGTAAGTCTTATGTTAATGATGTCAGTTTTAGTTCTGTTTGCTCAGGTTGTGTTTATAGAAGAACCAGGAAAGTGGTTCATGTTTGGTTAACCACTGTCTAAACTCTTGATAAGCCCCTGAACATCACCCTGTTAATGGCACTGAGTCTCCCGACAAAACCCCCGAAGAGGTTTCCTCCTGCAGAGACATGCAGGCCTGTAATCAACAGTCTCCGAGGGCAGGTGTGTGATAACTGAGATAGGAGTTCAGCAGGGTCATTTTCTTACGGGAATAACAAATATTTAAGATCCCATCCTGTTTGTCTTTCACCCTCAACACTGTTAATAGAGTGATAGAGGATATTGTGAGGAGTGCAGGTGTGGGTTTTTTTCTGCAGGATGCACAGATTAACATGATGGTAGCAGAGCCTCTCCCATTTGAGAATCTCTCACATCCCTTCACTGTCCTCATGTTGCTGCCTTGTTGTTTGCAAGGGGGCAGTCTTTTTAAAGGAATGTGCCACAGTTACTGAGCTAAAATATCCTGAAACATGTTGCATATTCAATTTCAGTGAAGCTATTTCTTCTTTTAAACGTGTGTTTTATTTTTACTTCAGCATTTCAAACATGCAGTACATTTTGACCTCAGAGTGTTAACCTTTGCACCTTTTGCTCCTTTGACTATTTTGAACTTTTCCTTATGAAAAACACTCTTTAAAAGTGCCCAGCTCTTCCACTTTAATTAATATATGTGGTATTTTATTCTTCTACCTTTATTGTTTTTTCGAATGTATATGTTTGTTGTGGACAATCATTGATTTTGTGATAGGTTTTTTAATCTTTTTTTTTTAATACAAATATGCTCTTATTTGAGGTTTTATTGCCTATTACTGTGTTTATGTATGCAATATTACACACAAAACACATTCTTCATATGTGAAAACCTTTTTGGCAATTTAACATATTCAGATTTCTATTCTGATAACACTCCTTCCATTATTTTCTTTACAAAATATCCAATTGTCTTTTCATTGATTTCAGTTTCACTACTTTTCTATCCCAAAATACTCACTCATTAACGCTCCAAAAACTAAACACAGCCAGGTGGGGGCGTCATTGCTCATGATATAATGTGATTAATCATTAGACAATAGAAATTTAGAAGTAGATTTTAAAAGTAGAGGAATAAAATGGTACATATAAAAAAAAATGCTGATACAGAATATGTTTTGCATTTCATTTTGACCTCTTTTAAAAAAATCATTTTTAAGAAAAATAAATACTTGACTGGTAAGAAAACTTAAATTTTGTTACATTTTGGCAGTTTGTTTTTCTTTATTGCGTTATGGAGTGGAAGGCTGAAATGACAGATTGGAGTGCACTTATTAGATCACTCCAACGGTCCCGTATCACATTAGCCATCAATTAGGACTGGATGCAATTATTGCATTACAGAAGTGCGGCTAATTTAGTTTCCACTTTGATTAAAGCTAGAGCTATGAGCAGGTTTGATGGAGGTGAAAAGTAATGTTTTTACAAGTGGAAGATGGATTGTTTTACAGACGTTACATCTGTTCCTGCCACTCCCTGCAGGCCTGAGAGCATGGGAACCTTCAGCAGGCTGCGCTGAGCACTTTATCAATTTATCAAAGTCTAAAAGACCCCTATATGGATCTGCATTGTATTTTAAAGGTGTATTATATTTGAAAGCTAATTTCCATCTGTGGTCACTGGGCAGGTTCACACATGACAATCAACAAACATTAAAACATTTCCTGGTGTCTGTCACACTCGCATTTGAACAGATCAATGAAACATAGAGTACATTTGTCAATATCAAAATCACTGTAGATTAATTTAAACTCACATCTTAAACTACAGTAAAATGTATGTTGCCAAGTCTGGTTGCCTCTAACACATGTTGTTGCACTGTGGGAAACAGTGTGAACATCTGAACAAGTTTTTAGATCAGCTGGAAGCATATTCCATGTCCTGCAAGTTCTGTGGCTGCAAATGCTTCCAATAAAAGTATCTCCTGAATCTGGCACTTCCTGTCTGCGGCTGGTGTGCACGGCGCTCACTCTGCACAACACGGTTTTGAGTTTCTCTCACTGTCTTGTCCTGCGTTGGCCCCCCAGGAATGGTGACCACCACACTTTAATAAGCCATTTCACAGGGGTCAATTCCCCTTTCTCCACGGCGTCAGCTGGGGGGGCCCCATTCACCTCTTCCTCACCCATGGCTCCCCCATTGGCATGTGTTCAGCCCGGCGTTGTTTACTGGACGGCACATTTAGAGGGGTTAGCATTTCACCAGGGCAGCTGTTGGCACCATGTGCCTCTCCCCTCGGGCGGCTGGTCGACGGCACGCACGCCACTGCTTCACACACCCTCCAGCATCTCCCCTTAGGGACCCTTCCCTCCCTTCACTCACCTCTCGCTTGGCCTTGGTTAAAACCAGTAGCCTCGATCGGATATCAAATACCAGTTTAATGTGAAGACGCAGTTATGGCTTTAATTGAATTTGGCAATAAATCATGAATACAACATACATAATACATAAAAACATACATAATAAAAACAACATTATTACAAGATAAAAATATAAATCATAAAATGATGCAATATAATATACAAAAAACACCAGGGATTAAAAATGCAAATAAAATAAAAACAACAAAAAAGTCCAAAATAGTTCATAAAATCAACCCACTATAGATGAAAAAAGTTAAAAAAAACAAACAGATAAAAGCTTAAAAGACTAAGCCATAATATTGCTACAAAAAAAACAAAAAACTGATAAGATGATACTTGAATTTCCTTTCAAACATATCTGGAGATGAACTCATGCAGAGAGGTTGTTCCCCAGTTTAGGGGCATAACACAGAATGCATTCTCACCTGTACCTTTATGGAGAACATAGGAAGAACCTTTAAAAGAAAAGTAGTGGAAGACCCGACAAATGTAAATAAATCCAAAGTCACTCTTTAACATCCCTCCTCCCATTCCCTCCCTTCTCGCTTGGCCCTGGTTAAAACCAGTAGCCTCGATCGGATATCAAATACCAGTTTAATGTGAAGACACAGTTGTGGCTTTAATTGATGCTTCCCGAGTGGCTTCTCTGCAGCCACTGGTGTTTGACCGTGAAGAACTCAATTCAGTTTCCACAAGGAGCGTCTGCTTTCTGTATATAGTACCCATGTGACATGAACAGACTTTATTCATAGCGAGACGGCTAATATTATGTCTGTCATTAGCTGGATTAAGAGCTCCTGTCGCTGCATTTTCCACGTCACCTCTCTTGATGATTTCCAAGACAGCTGTAACGACCACCAGGACTCATGGAGATACTCAATGTTGGAAGTTTTAGCTCAAGATTGGACATGGCGGTAGTTTTTGTTTTCAGCCAGGATAGCAGCACGGCTCTATGGATGGCAATGTCGGTCTGTCAATTGGTCCACCCCTTTGGTCCTGACTAAAATATCTCAACAACTATTAAATGATCCTAAACGTGAAGTAAGCTTTTATGTTAAGTGTTGTCCCTTACAATCAATGTACTAAAGCTGATGGCTTGTGAGAGAAGAGGATAACTAACCTATTTGAAGACCAATATATGGCTTTACGCGTATATATATATATACGCGTATACAACACTTAAAATGTTCACTATACTGGCATTCGTCATGAACGTCACATACATAATAACAATAACTGTAAGTAAAGATAACCAAAGTATATTGGTATGTGATTCCTTAACTCTCATGCTGACCTATACTACAAGAGAATCATTTTCTGTACCTCAGTTATGTTTTTCTGATTTGGTCTGATCTACTGTTGCGTGCCACTCCTACCAGCAGTCTGACTTTTGTTTTACAGAAATTTCTCCATAACTATTCGACGGATAGCAATTTGAAACTTGGTACGGACATCCATGATCCCCTGACAAAATGTCCTAAAGGCATTGTTGAGCCCCTAACATGCTAACATGCTAAATTAAGATCGTTAATAAGCCAATAAACCACTCAGCAGAATCTGCCGGAGAAGTTGTCACCTTTGGTCGTAATTCAAGGTGACCTCCAAGAGAGGCGCTCAACAAATTATCTTAAATATAAACCCACTTAAAGATGTGCTCAGTGGTGGAAAAAGAATTCAGCCTATAGACTTTAAAAGTTAAAGTCCCGACTTCAAAATGTTACTTAAGTAATAGTAAAGAAGCATCATCCACAAAGTTCATAATATAAAAAGTAAGAGTTCTTATTGGTTCTAATTGTGCATAATGGAACATTAAAAATAGTTGTATTGTTATAGATTGTCATATTAGCCAGTTTTTAGTACCTACAATTATAAATTAGAGTGTTTTTAATGTTGTAGTTTGTCATTGAGAGCACATTTGGGATACTTTGTATACAAGTGTAAAGAATAATTTATACATATCATATTAAGACTTTTTACGTAGCATAAGAGTGAAAAGTACAATACGTCTCTGAAATGTGTTTAAGTAGTAGTAAGTAAGCTGTTTTGCATCTTTTTGTTGTTGTTGTTGTAATCTCTTTGTATAGTGTTTCTGTTTTTTTTGCAAAGTTCTTGATTACCTACATGCCATCAGTGCAGTACTCAGAGACATATCAGTGTCTACATATGTGTGTGTGAGTGTATCTCTGTCTCCATATCTGTCTTTTTTAATACATTTTGTCACTTTTTGTAGTCATCTTAAATCACTTTTTCTCTTTCTGTGGTGTTTCATCACTTTACAGTAGCTTTATGTTTCTTTTTTGGTATTTTGTGTCTTGTCATGATTCATTGTTTCCTTGGGGTCTTATCGGGTGTCATTACAGCTGTTTTGTGTCTTTTTGTCTTTGCTTTAGTCTCTTCATAGTACTTCTTGTGTCTCTTCCCCCTAATGTTAGTCTTTATGGAAAAATATATTAAACTTAAGCACCGTTTTTCGAGTTAAGTCCCATTCCTACACTAGTATTCTCTGAGGCATATTAGTCTCTACATATGCCTGGAAGTGTATCTCTGTGATTGGCAGATGACTGTGTTCTTGGACAGACAGGGGAGATTGTGAATGCTGGTAATCTCATCCCACCCCAGCCCTTGATAGTCATTTTGTCTCATCTTCTGTTTGGTGATTTTTCATATTTTAGTGGTTGTTTTGTGTTTCCCTGTAGTCATCTTGTAGTTCCTCATGGTCTTTTAGGTTTCTTTACAGATTATTTTAGTCTCTTGGTTATATATTTGTGTCTTCTTGTAGTAATTATTCATCTTGTTTTCGTCATTTGTGTCTCTTTGTAGTCATTTAGTGTTTCCTTGTTCAAGGTTCAAGGGTTTTCATTCTCAGATGCAAAGTAGTCTAGTTATGGCAATGAGAAATGTAGGTCCTGAGCACCTCCAACAATGGGACATTAGACAATAATAAAATAAAGTGGCTTTTAGGATTTCTTTACAGCTGTTTTGCATCTTTTTGTCTTTGTTTTAGTCTCTTCGTAGTATATTTGTGTCTCTTTCCTGTAGTTTTTGAAAGCTCTACTTAAGCACAGATTTTGAGTTCCCATTCCTACACTCGTATTCTCTGAGACATATTTGTCTACGTATGCGTGGACGTGTATCTCTGTGATTGGCAGATGGCTGTTTTTTCAGAGAGACAGGGGAGATTGTGAATGCTGGTAATCTCATCCCACCCCGCCCCAGATAGTAGAGTGAGTCTTGGGAGAGCGGTGCAGGGAAGCAAGGTCAGGGTGACAGTTGTCAGACCCTCATCCATACCATTTGGATGGAAAGTGATACCCCAGACAGCTGAGGCAGCTTCTGTCACTCTCAGGGTTAATTTGGAGCGTCTTAACATTCACTTTGCTCCGGACGGATTTGTAATGAACGTGGAACTGGGGGGTAAATGGAAATCTCAGCATGTCTGTCCCCCCTCTCTCTCTCTCACACACACACACACACACACACACACACACACACACACACACACACACACACACACACATTTATGTGAACATGTCGAGGTCGCGGCGCAGATTCTTCAGGTTGTTGTTTAACCGCAGAGTCATGCAGTGCCCATAACTCTTCCAATCACATTTACTGTGGAAATGCCCGTCACCATACATCATACCCTAACCCCCCCGCACCCCACAAACTCACTCCCGGGACCCAGAGCCCCTCTGTGAATGTTTTCCCTCTTCCACACAGTCAGGCTGCATATCAGGAGGTCCCTAAAATAAACATGGGGGAATAGGATGAGGCTCACATGTTTTGTTGTTGGTCTAATTCACTTTGTAGTCATTTCGTATGTCTTTCTGGTTGTTTTTTGTCTCTACAAGCTGTTTGCACCTTGTCTGTCATGTAGTACTGTTGTGTCTCATTGTCTGTTTGATTGGACCTTAGCAAATTCTTCAGAAAAACAATAAACATTTAAATAAAGCACTACCAGAGGTATGACTTGCTGAAGTGAATATATCTGCTGTTTCCTTGTTGTTCTGAGTTTGAATATTTAGGTTTTTTTTGCTTTGGATGCAAGCGTCAGCCAAATGTAATATTGTCATTTGGAGTTGCTTTATGTCACTTTGTAGTCATTTTCTCTGATGAGTCATTTTTGATCTCTGTTTAGTAATTGAGCATCTTTTTGAATAATTTGAAATTGTTTTTTAACTGCAGTAGTCATTTTTGTATCTATTTATGATTGTTCTATATGTTTACGTCAGTTTTGCATCATATTAATTATTGTTTTGTGTCTACTTTTGTGTGATTATTTGTTGTGTATTTGTGGTCTCTTTGGGGCAGTTTTACAGATTCTTTGCATCTTTTTGTTTGGTCTACCTTTTGTTTGTCTTTTGCTGTCACTTTTTCATAGTCTGTTTCTTTATGGTCATGTTGAGTCTCTTCCTGGTTCCTTTGTGTCTCTTTAAGTCATTTTGTAGACAGGGCCAGTGGTGTGTGATATTAACGGCCCCTGGGGCCTTGCCCTGTAGGCATGGGGTGCAAATTCAAGGAGGTATGAAAGGGATGGATTGAGCCGCAGCTTGATAATAGACTACACATAACGTGTAATGTCCAGCACATACACTGTTCCCCTGAACAGGAAGTTATCTTTGTACCTAGCGCCACATGTGATATGTTCTGCAGTTTGAAGGACTGAACGAAAAGGGATGTTGGTGTCTTGGTTTTCCCCTGACTTGTCCTCTGGTGACACTTTAAGGTTGACCTTTTTGGTTTAAGGGAATGTCCACTTTTGCAACATCATGACCCCTGGTGTCAGCAATAGTTTGAGCTGAAGGCCACGAGATGCAAAGTCTTGGTGTTTTTGTAAGAGAGAAGTTAGCTTATCAAACATCTTCTGCTTGAAGACACATCAGTTGCTCAACAAAAACACATCATCAAACAAACTGTATTGTGGGCATCAGGTTTTAAAAAGGAGGATAAATGCATTGAATGAAAAACACAACCTCTGGTTCTGATGCATCAGTTTTTATACTGATTTTGATCAAGAGTCTTACAATATGACAGGAGGAATTTCCTCACTGCAGTACTCCTTTCCATATGGTGCCACAGGATAAACCTCTGAATATCTTTCCAGTTACTGGATGTATTCTCTTAATAGACACTCGTGTTTTTTCATTGCTGTAGTCCTGGCAACAGAAACCAGAAAACCAGTCAAATGGCGAGGAAAATCATGGCATTGTTTGCATAAAGGTTTCAAACAAACCCCCATGTTATCCAAACTGGTCTTTAGTCAAGAAATAAGAAATAAACTTTAAAATGTTCACCCAGGATGTCCACATTGCCCCATTGTTTGCCATAGGTGCAAGCACACACAGTTGTCCTGTGAAATAAGGGATGATATTGACATTTTGGTCCATTCACTTTCAGTTTTACCAAGCTGAAAGTAGTTCACATATCTGGAAAATGTGGTTCTTGAGCCTTTGTGCTGTTTCACCATATACCCAGTTCTTAACGTCCACTGTGAAAAACAAACCGAATAAACAATAAATCAAACCATTTCATAATCACACGTGATAAAGAAGAGCGAGAAGCCAGCAGAGAGACCTGTTGATTTAGCTGCATGTTATACAGGCTGACAGAAACGTTGCCAGAAATGCAAACTCAAGTTGTATAAATAAACAGATATTGAAATGAAATGATCCCTTAATGAAGGAATTCGACCCTGCATGAAGCCTCTCTTTGTACCCAGAACACTTGGCCTGCTCTCAAAGGGAGACAGAGAGAGCATGGCATCCATTACCCTCCATTAGTACCAACATCAGGATGTACACAAAGTGTAAGATCGTAACTCACTTTCACTTAGTGTCGGAAAACACCAAGATCCAGTTAGAGAAGACAGAGAGGCAACTCTCTAGGACTTAAAGTCCAGCTGTGTTGTCACTGAAACATCTTTACTGTGCACATTCATGCTAGTTAAACTGATGTGGATGTTAACTGGTTCCTTGTTCCAGTTGTGCATGTTTATTCAGAAACTCATACTCAACAACTCAACAATTAAAAGTGCAGTTAAATAGATTTAAAATCATTCATTGAATCCCCAAAAGGACCGAAATAAAAACAAACTGAATCAGAACAAGATGGGTATAAAACACAAGCATAAGCTACAGAGTGCAAGATATGAATAGATATTTGAAAACAGAAAACAGAAAAGGTTTTAAGCCTAGAGTTTAGAACTCAAAGGTAAAAATGATTATATCAGGTGTGTAGTCTTCCTTTAAAGAAGCCCTGTTATGCTTTTCCTTTAGATAGATTCTACTTTATTGTCATTGTGCAGTTACAAGCACAGGTACAAGCCAATGAAATGCAGTAAGCATCCAACCAGAAGTGCAAAGATGTACTATAATATAAACAGGGTGAAAATAAACTACTTTATACATATGTTATACCAGTAAGTATTTAGGGATTGTATATGCAGTATCTACAGATTGTATTTGCACAGAATAGACAGTATAAACAACCTGTACAGTTGGTTGTGTGTACAGTACTTATATGAACAGTATATTAATTCAATCAATGCAGGATGAATAGTGCCATAACGTGTTCGTTATTTACAGTAACAGTGCAGTAGTGAGTGCAATGATGCGATATGGGTTATATGTGCAAACAGCAACAGTAAACAGTATAAACAGTATAAGCAGTGTAAACAGTTTAAGCAACATGTACAGATGGTTATGTGTACAGTATCATATGAGCAGTGAAGTTATTCAGTCAATGGAGATATGAATAGTGCAATTAACGAGTTCTACAAGTACCAAACAGTACAGTAGTAAGTGCAATGTTGCTAATGGAGTGAGGGAGTGGAGTTCAACAGGGGCACAGCCTCATGAAAGAAGCTTTTTCTCAGCCTACTGGTGCGGGAGTGGAGGCTTCTGTAACGCCTTCCGGATGGGAGTAGCGTGAAAAGTCTGTTTTTAGGGTGTGAGGCATCCTTAATGATGCCTCTGGTCTTGCACAGACAACGTTTTCGAAAAATGTTCTCGATGGTGGGTAGCTGTGTGCCAGTAAACCGTTGGGTGGTTTTCACCACCCGCTGGAGTGCTTTGCGGTCTGATGCCGAGCAGTTGTCGTACCATACTGTGATGCAGTTTGTAAGTATGCTCTGAATGGTACAACGGTAGAAGTCCACCAGCATCATGGGACAGAGGTGAGCGTTCTTGAGGCTCTTTAGAAAGTATAGACGCTGCTGCGCCTTTTTGACCAGGGTGGAGGAGTTTAGGGCCCAGGTGAGATCATCGGAGATGTGGATGCCAAGGAACTTGAAGCTAGACACACGCTCCACTGCAGCCGTTGATGCAGATAGCGTGGTGAGCATGGCTCCCAGCCCGTCTGAAGTCCTTGATAATCTCCTCGGTCTTCTCGGTGTTTAGCGCCAGGTTGTTATCAGCACACCACGTATCCAGGTTCAGTACTTCTTCCCTATAGGCCGTCTTGTCGTCGCCTCTGATCAGGCCTACCACCGTAGTGTCATCTGCAAACTTGATTACAGGTACACAGTCGTGGGTGAACAGGGAGTACAGGAGGGGACTCAGCACACAGCCTTGTGGCACACCGGTGTTCAGGGTGATAGTGGCAGAGGAGAGGTTGTCTATCCTAACAGACTGGGGTCTGTTAGTCAGAAAGTCCATCATCCAGTTGCAGAGGGATGGGTTGATACCAAGCTGGCGAAGCTTGGAGATCAGCTTGGAGGGAATCATGGTGTTGAATGCAGAACTGAAGTCAATGAACAGCATTCTGACGTATAAGTTGGGGCTGTCCAGGTGGGTCAGTGCAGAGTGGAGTGCCGTGGAAATGGCATCCTCAGTTGACCTGTTACAGCAGTAGGCAAACTGGTGAGGGTCCAATGTAGCAGGCAGGCAGGATTTCAGGTTAGAGAGAACCAGTCTCTCGAAGCACTTGGCGATGATTGGGGTGAGCGTGACAGGACGGAAGTCATTATGGGCCGTGGTGGTGGAGTGCTTCGGCACTGGCACGATGGTGGCGGTCTCGAAAGTTGTGGGAACAACTGCCTGGGCCAGGGACAGGTTGAAAATGTCCGTAAAGACCCCGGCCAGCTGTTCTGCACAGGCTTTGAGCACGCGTCCAGGTATTCCATCAGGGCCGGCTGCCTTCCACGCGTTCACCTTTCTCAGGGTGGAGCAGACATCTGAGGTGGAGAGTGTGAGAGGCAGTTCATTTTGAGGTAGAACTGCTTTGAGGATGACCTCTTTGTTTTCCCGGTCGAAGCGAGCATAGAAGTGATTGAGCTCGTCGGGAAGGGAGGATGAGTTGGTTGGGGGCACAGTGCTGGATGGTTTGTAGTTAGTGATTGTCTGTATGCCTTGCCACATACGCCAGGGGGTCAGAGGAGTTGAAGTGCTCTTCGATCCTCTGTTTGTAGCCATGTTTGGCCTGTGCAATTCCCCTCCTCAGGTTGGCTCTGGCAGAGCTATAGGCCTCTCGGTCACCAGACCTGAAGGCCACATCTCTTGCTTTGAGCAGAAGGCGAACCTCTTTGTTCATCCAGGGCTTCTGGTTGGGAAAAGTTCTTATTTTTTTGAGTGATGTCACTCTATCGACCCACATGTTGACACAGGAAAGAGTTGGTGAAAGTGTCAATGTTAATCAGAGAACCCGTGGAGGCCTGTGCAGAAAACACATTCCAATTTGTCTGTTGGAATTTGTGTTGTAGAATGGAGTCAGCACCCTCCGCCCAGATCTTGACGGTCGTCGTTGTGGGTTTCACACGTTTGATGACCGGAGTGTACTTGGGAAACAGGAACAAAGAGAGATGGTCAGACTGTCCGAGGTGGGGGAGGGGTGTGGATTTGTGTGTATCAGCCACATTGGTGTAAACATGGCCCCTTGTGGCGCAGGAGACATTCTGGTGAAACTTTGGCAGTGCAGATCGTAGGGAGCAGTGATTAAAGTCCCCAGAGACAATAAAAGTCCCATCCCGGTGCAAGGTTTGCAGTTTGTTAATAGCAGTACCAAGCTCTTTCATGGCCACTTTAGCATTCGCATCTCGAGGGACATAAACTGCAACAGCAACAATGCAAGTAAACTCACGTGATATATAATAGGGCCTACACTTAATAATAAGGTACTCCAGATCAGCAGAGCAAAAGGTATCAACAATGACAGACCATGACTTGTTTACATAAATGCATACTCCTCCCCCTCTATTTTTAGCTGTAGCTGCTGCTACTCTGTCAGCCCGGAATACATCTCGCCCATGCAGATTAATTACAGAGCTTGGCACAGTTTTGTTCAGCCATGTTTTTAGTAGCTTATATGTTATATTTTATGCATGTCAATGGTCTGGAACAATTCAAATCCCTGTGCTCCTACAGAGGGAGTTCCTCACTATGTAAGAGTCACTCTCTTATTGGTTAGTGTTATCCATCACATTGTACTTGATAGGCTAAGGGGTGAGACATCTCTAAACGGTTGACCACTCACAGCAGAGCTGGCCAGCTCACCAATCAGAGCAGACTGGGCTCTGGTTTCAGACGGAAGGTGGAAACCTATATACCAAAAGACAGGAATCCCCAAATACAGCATCAAGCAGCTTTCCATGTTTTTTTTTTTTTGAGAAGCTAGTCCCTGAACCCCATTTGAAGGAGGCACAGAGTGGATAATGGATGGGGGAGGTGGGGAGGAGGGGGGAGTGTTGAATCAAACGTTTTTTTCCTCCTTGCCTCTTGTTGTTTACATTCCCCCCCCCCAAACCCCCTAACCAGAGCTGCAGTGTCTAATCTCATCAGTAAATTCCACGGCTGAACAAATATCTGCTCTCATAGTGAACACACACACGCACACACACACACACACACACACACACACACACACACACACACACACACACACACACACACACACACACACACACACACAAGGTTTAGCAATGCGGGACTGTAACTAAGTACATTTACTCAAGTACTGGACTATACAGAATTGATGTACATCTTAACTCAACATCTACTTTAAGTGTTGGATTTTTACACAGGAAACTGGCGACAATTTGGATAATTGTTTACTTGTATTTAAGTATTTTTTCACTGTAGTATTAGTACTTTAACTCATAAGGGATCTGGATGCTTTCTCCAGTACTGGAGTTACAGTCAGTTTTCTCGTGTGGTGTTTTTTAACGCTTCAAAATCGTATGTACATGTATTTATGTTACAGCAATGAAAACCTTACATACAAAACATACAAATAGTCCAGGTAAACATTTTTTGCAAGAAGTAAAAGAAATAAAATAGTGCAAGACAATAAAAGAAGAGAACAGTGAAAAGTGAAAAAATGGATATGGAGATTTCCTTTTTGTTGTAATGTTTCAAAATGTTGATATGACTGATTTGATCAAGGCTAAAAGTTGGACTATTGATGTTTGACAGTAAGTTTAATAGAATTAAAATGTTTTAAAAGGGGTAGGACTTGATTAATATTGTGTTCTTTTCATCATGGTTTTGTTTTCTTACTTATTTTTTACATTATTAGGTCTGCAGAAATACAGTAGTACAATATCCTGATTTTACCGACATATTTCGATTGTAACGCAGGATGTTTACTTGTATCTTTTTACAATATAGTAATAGTACTTTAACTTATAAAGGATCTGAATGCTTTCTCCAGCGCTGGAACTTAATCACAGTCAGTTTTCCCAGCTGTGTCGTTTTTTAACGCTTCAGATTGAGACTTTGCTTCCTCTCTTCTCTGTGGACTGTCAGCACGTCAGCAGGAAGTGAGTGGAAGTCACCCTCTCCCCTCCTCTCTAATTTTCTCTTTTGTTTCAAACAATTCAATTTAAACAATGTACAAGGGTATTTTCATTTCATGCAACTTTACAATTCTACTCAATTGTATTCCCAATATTGTACATTTCACCCCTCTACATTTGTCTGACATCTTTAGTAAGTTGTCAGATGAAAAATTGGTATTGCTTTCCTGTCCGTTTGTATTTCTCTCTCATTCATCCAATCATATGCTCACTACTTCAGAAACAGATGCAGCTTTGCTAAAACTTTAAAAAACAGCTTGGGAAAAATAAGATTTAAAGGTAGCATGTGGTGAGTGATTGATATTTAAACGGTTATTTTTGCAGTGAAGTGTTTCTTAAAGCACAAAATGCTATTTGGAGAATCCCAAATCATGGTAAATTGAATTGGGGCTTTATTTAACACAAACAAAATATGTATTTTTTTTTACTTCAAAAGAAGTATTTGAAAATACTGTTACGCTTGTTCATGCAAAGGCTACTTAAATAGAAAGGTTTCCGCTAATTGCACATGTAAGAACAAGGTTTTTAAGGGACGGACTTTCCCTGAGTATTTTCACAGTGTGGTATTAGTACTTTTACTTAATTAAAGTTCTGAATACTTCTTCCACCTCTTGCTGTTGTTCTTTCTGTCACCAGGTTGTGAATGAGGGCCATTTCCTGCACTTTCTTACTATCAGCTATGTGGGGGGCGGACCCCAAGAGAAGACGTCTTTGTTACTGTGTGTGTGTGTGTGTGTGTGTGTGTGTGTGTGTGTTTGTGAATGAGGACAGCTTGGAGCCGGTTTTTCCTGCTTCTATTGTTTCTTTGTCAGACACAGATACATACTAACAAATACATGCATCTAATAAATATATATACAGTAGGCTGCTATTACAGCATCAGTAAACCCACTACTGTTCTTAAGTAATATTTTGAGGTACTTAATACTTCGACTCCAATGCCATTAAGGCAAATATTTTAACAACTTTACTTTAATGACATTAAATAATAACATTTTATTAGGCCTTCTCCGTGTTACACACATCATAAATTGAAAAAATATATTTTGTTTTGTAATGATTACACATTAGCATTTTTACAAAATTCTGAAATTCAGCATTATGAGCTTAAAATAAATAAATACTAATAATCATAATGCTAAATGCACATTTCCACACAAACATCTCTGATGATAAATCAATAAAATGTGATATACTGACTTGCATCTCTTATTTATTATGAGACTCATAAATAACTTTGTCTATAAAAAACAACTGTAAAAATGGGGCTGAATTAAACATTTTAATTTTATTTCACTTTTCCAAAACAATTAACACAGACATAACGAGATTTACATAATAAATACAAATATAAATTGATAAAACAAGTAAATAAATGTGGGAAAAACTGATCGAAGAGAGAAATCAATCCTGAAAAAAAAAATATATATATATTTTCTCCCCCCCGACGTCATGGGGATTGGATGTGATGCACATGTGACAAAGGGCTCACTCTCTAATGTTCCCATCACTGTGAGCGGAGTCTGGGCTTGTTGACATCAGAACGACCTGCATGCATATGAGAGGCTTCTGTGGCGGCCGAGGGAGGGAGGTGATAATTAAGACACCTGAGGACCCGTCCTCTGATCCAGGGCTGAAACACAAACAGGGGGGGGGGGGTCATCGCCACTCTTGATAAAGTGATGTGCTTTTTAAACCTCTTCTCTTCAAACCGTCAACAATGGGGGTTGTTTTCCAACAAACAGAAGCCAATTCAGACTGAGCTCTGCAGTAAATGTGGGCAGAAGTGTGAAGCAGCCGCAGATTAGGACCCTCAGGAACATTTTTTTACGTTTCTTCTTTCATATGACTGATTGGATCAAGGCTTAAAGTCAGACTACTGATACTTCATATTTAGTTTAATGGGAAAAAAATGTTGTAACAGAGGAAAGACTCATTCATATTCACTTCTTCCTACATCTTTTCATCATTGTCTTTGCTGTTTATATTTCCTGAATGTTATTATTATTTATTACATTTTTAGGCCTGCAAAAATACAAAATCTGAATCAATAGCTGCAATGAAAGCCTCCAATGATTCCTAGGCTAGAATAGGTTGGAAAGTTTAAAGGTTTAACGTTTCTCAGTTGTGATTTCCACTTTGATAAAAACGTCAGAGTTGACTGTCTAAACAGCTGAGTATCAAAAATAATATCTCAATTACTTTGTATGGATTAGTAGCTAAATCTAACATGAAACAATAAAAAACTTTAATTTTGCAAAGGTCAGAAAATGCATCTTATTTAATTCCAATTACAAGCATTCAAAGCTGCTTACTGACTGTCCTTGCACAAAACAGACTATTCTCAATATCTCAAAATTCTATCAAAAACATGTTTGATGTTATTGGCAGCCATATTTAAAATGATTCTAACCATAACTTTCTGGACACTAAACAGCCCTGTTCAATGACTTCTTGTGTCATGGAGCTTTTTGGAGCCTTTGTTGCAGCTGTTTGGGTGTGCACCAGGAATAATACTCTGAGGTCTGATAGTGGGATGAGATCATGTGGTCCTTGTCACGGAGAAATGCTTTTTATCACCACCTCTGGCCCTGCTCCATTCCTGCAGCCGGAGCAGGAAGGAAGGGAGTTAGAGGCAGAGTGCTCCGGAGTTCGCTCTGCAGAGGGCAGCCGCATTTACATTTCATCTCTTTTTTGCTCTGTTGTCTTGCACTGTGCTTGGACCTCTCATGGTCTTCGTGTCTATATTAAGCTTTGATAGAGTTTGTTTTTCGAGCTTTGGGTCTTTCCCCTCTTCAACCTTGTGAATCCATCGCAGAGCGTTTTCTCATGGCCTTACATTTTTACCACCCCAAAACAAATATGTCAAGTAGAAACACAGGCTCTGATTTCAGGAGAGATAGAGGCTCTTCTGACCAATCAGCATTTTCTCATTCAAAGCCCAAACCACACCTTTTCTTTCAAATCCCTTTTATGGACCATCACATCATTGTGTCATATGTTGTTTGCACACAATAAACTAGCACAAAACTACATTTACAAACACTTATTATAGAAGCTACAGAATTGCATTTTGAGAGAAGAAGAGGAAAAGCAACAACAGAAGAAGAAGAAGAAGAAGAAGAAGAATACTTTTGACTTTTACAAAAACACTTTATTACAGGTTTAGTAAATGTACATTTACATCAAATACAACACAACTCAATTTACCTAGAATAGATAAATAAAAAAGCTAAGCCTTAAAGACTTGTGCAAATCCTCATTAACCACAGAACATACCATGTCTTTATAGCACCAACGTTGTTTAAAAGCTTCCAAGTCTCCGATGTTTTTATAAAAACGATGCTCTAGCCAGAGGCTGGCTCTGATATTGCACAGCCAGATCGCTTTTGCTTCTTGTCCCTTCCTGTTTTCCACTCTGTTCTTCCTACTTAGGTAGATAGCCATTTTAGCTTCACCAGAGAGGTAGTTTAGGAGCTGCCACTTTTCTTTGCTTGTCTTGCTGTATGGAGCCCCCATGATAAACACGCTCTCAGGAAAAACTATACTAAAAAGACTAAAAACCAATGTTAAAAGAGAGAAGAAACCTCTGGCACTCTGTAAAAACATGGAAAACAGTCTCTCTAAAACCACAAAATGGACAGTTGTTACTGACAGCAGGATTGATGACAGAGATAAAAGAGTTGGAGGCGATAGCGCCGTGTAAAATTCTCCACTGGAGGTCGGCAGTACGTTTCTTTAAGGGAGGTTTGTACAGAATCTCCACTGTGGGCCTGGTCCGTTTCCGGCACCCAGTCTAGTGCTCCACACAGTGGAGACCCTGTCGGTTTTTACAATGTTCATGTATATAGTCTTTTTGTCCGCTTTGTGCATGGTCATTTTCTCTGGGTTTGCAACCTTGAGCAGGGGGCCCGTCAGCTCTCCGAGCCCTGGGCTCAGGTTTATCTCCGGGAAAGGGTCTGTTGGGTCTGGTTTGGCTCTGCCCTGTCCGTAGCTCCTTAACAGTCTCTGTTCCTCAGCGCAGAGGCACCGGCTCCAGAGTTGCAGGATCCTCTGGGCCACCCGGACAGAGTGTAGACCCAGCAGAGAGCCCAAGGCCCGGGCATTGCTCAGCTCCGGCCCTACTGCTTCCACCACCTGCTGAAGGCTCAGGGTCCCAGATCTGCACAGCGCCACCGCCAGTCCTGGTGTCTCGTTGCTGCTAACGTCCAGCCTGGCTCCATGAATCAGAGGCTATTTTAACAACCAGTGCAGAGAGTCAGTCTTTGGACACCTTTTATGGTTAAAAAGGGCCCAAGACTTAAAAACACCCTGATAAAAGGAGGTAGCCCACTTAACTTTAAAATGGTTAAATCAGTTAAAAACAGAGCAGCATCCAGCCCCAGGTTACTCACGCGTCTTAGAATGCAGCTGCTCACATCTCTCCACACCAAATCGGCCAGGCCGGTAAGATATCTTTGCAGAAACTGCATTCTAAAAGTGGCTGTTCGGCTGGCCAGGTGGACAAGGCCCTGTCCCCACTCCTCTCTAGATAAAAACAGCACCCCCTGTGGCACCCAGTGTAGCCCATCCCAAAAGAAATCTACCAATCTCTTTTGTATTTGGGCCAGTAGGCCTGAGGGAGGGTCCACACAGGTAAGGCGGTGACACAGTTGGGATGCCACAAGGTTGTTTAAAACCAAAACTCTACCTTTAAAAGACATCTGCGGGAGCAGCCACTTCCATTTGGACAGTTTTTCCTCAATCTTCTCTGTAACGTTCTCCCAGTTCTTCTGGACTATATTTGTGTTCCCTACGAACACACCCAGGTACTTTATGCCTATACTTTAGGGCCTCCCTTTTCTTCCAATTGACCCTCGCTGCCGATGCTGAACTAAAATCTGTCACAATATTGGTTAAAATGTCTGCATCCCTCTGGTCACTAATAAAAACAACGATGTCGTCCGCATACGCAGATAAAACCGTGTTTCCATTAAAACCAGGTAAAAACAGCCCTTGCAATTTAGAGCGTATTTTGCAGAGGAGGGGTTCTAGGGAGAGTGCATAGAGCATCCCAGACAGAGCACAGCCCTGCCAGACCCCTCTACACTAGGGTGGCCAGACGTCCGGCTTTAGGCAGTCCGGACGCGTATTTGTCCTCCTTCTTGAGGCACTAGGCTTGAAGAGCGGAGTTCTAGAATCTTTGCTGGGACGCAGCACAACGTCCAATGCCGTAACATATCTGTTCTAACAAATGATTGGCTAAGAGCGGTGTCAGATAAATATCTGCTATATCATTGGTTAAAAACGTAAACAAGGCTCCATGTGCTGCCACTTCATACATATGCCGGCTTCTTTGACAGAAAGTTTGCATCATGCCAAAACGTAAGACCTCATTCAATCCAGAATGGACGAAAGAGCACGATTTTATATCTAAAACCAGTCGAGACTCCTTTCATGGCTTCTGCACACTTTGTCGTTGTGATTTTGACATAAGCAGTAAGGGAAAAGCTGCCATTGAACGACATGCGGATACGAGAAGCATAAAACTAATAGACGTGCGGCAGGTACCTCTTCAATGAGGACATTTTTTCGTGAAGCCTCGTCGCCCCTGGATAATAAAATAACCGCTGCTGAGCTTTGCAAGGTTTACCATGCTGTAAAGCAACACCAGTCGTACAGAAGTGTAGACTGCGGCGTGAAAGTGGACCGGGAGATTTTCAGTGACTCGCCCACAGCTAAAGGGATGACTGAAGCAGCTGCCCCCTTGCCAGTCAAAAAAATGTGAAGCAGATGTTCTGCTTTTTTATGAAAGAGCAAAGAAATACATCAGTGAAAGATATGACTTCTCTGACACAAGCTAGCAAAGTGGCCAAGCTTGGCCTCAAAACTTCTGTGCCATTTGAAGACTACAGTGCTGTCCAGGCCTGCAATCTGGACATTGATATGGATGGACTGTATGAGGAATATGCCATGGTGGAAGGTTCCTTCAGCTCACCAGAAATGGAAGGTTGCCACAGTGAGGAACGATATTTGAAACTGTTTTCCAAAGCAGATGTACCACTTGTGAATCTCAGGAAGGTCAGCGCCTATATTTTCTCCATCCCATGCAGCAATGCACACACAGAACGTGTCTTTTCAATGATGACAACTGCATGGAGAAACGAGAGGAATCGCCTGGATGTGGACAGTGTCAAGGCTGAGCTGCAAGTGTGTGTCGATTTCACTTATCCCTGCACAGAGGTGTACAAGAAGTTCCTTGAAAACAAAAAACTCTTGGATGCAGCCAGGAAAGAACAGAAGTATTGCAGATAGACAATCAACTACTTTGGTGAGTACACTAGTCTTATGATTTCACTGATGGGCTGCATGAAATATTTATATTTATTGGGTTGAAAACAATACAGATGTTTGAAGGTTGATAACAGTATTCTTGCTATATTGTTATTTGTACCAGTCCCTGCAGGATATAAACAGGCCCAGGGGCAGTGGGGGCTTGGAAGCCATGATGTCAGAGGTGCTGTTGTCTCCTGAGCTGCTACAGAGGGTGAATGTGGAGTTTGCCTAAATACAGGTGGACTGCTGTGAAGACACTGAAGACAAGTCCCCAAAAGACTGAAACACTTTAGAAATGCTATACTTTTTGAGCAGTTGAATGTAAATGTTTTTGTTTTTTTTACAATCTCCTTTGTTGTTTACATAAAAGGTTATTTATGCTTTTCAAAAAAGCATTTTTGTATTATTATGTATGTTACCTGTTATTTGTTTTTTCCATTTAAGTCCACACATGTTATGCTTTGTGGCACTCTGCACTTTAAAAGATTCATCTCAGTGGTCAGTTTTTGAACACCACAATGTATTGAATAAATACAAATACTGTGAACAAACCCTTTTTGACTTTTCATTCATATTTGTTCCTATTCAGCTACACAAACATCATCTTTAAACCACACAAAATTGTATTGTAAATGAGAGTGTACCAGAGTCCTATGTACATCATAGTAATTTATTGATATGCCGCATAATGTCCTCCTTTTCGGTGTTATGGAAATGGTCACCCTACTCTACACACTCTAAAAGGAGCACACAGCCGTTGAACTACAGCACACTCTCAATCTTATTGTACAACACTTTGATCTTAGCTATGAAACCAGTGCTGAACCCAAACTTCGGCAATCACGGTGTGCCCCTCTTCCCCGCAACCAAATCACTTCATAACTGACGAGGTTGCAAAAATCAGGTAGTCATAATCATCTACTTTAACGTGAAAACGGAGGTTGAGCTCCGCTTTCCGATTGTTAAGTATCATATAGACCTGTCTGCGATGAGACACCACGTGCTTCAGTAACTGAGACTTACACCGAGACAGCATCTTCTTCACCGGAGAAACAAGTTTCCCGTGTCTGCATAGCCGTGGGAAGATGATTTGGGTTGGGGGTGCTGAAGACTGAGAGGTGTTCCGATAGGCTAAATAAAAGACAGGCATACGTGTGCGCAATATTTAAACACCACACGATATTTCATTGTAAACCAGATAGGCTACTGCAGTGGCGGCTGGTGAACATTTTTTTTGGGGGGGCGCAGTTGGGCAGCACGGTTTAAATAGCACTTTTTTAGAGGTTTAGCTTAAGACAGTTGGTTAGGTGGCTGCGGCCACATTCGTGCTTCTTACATTTTTGTGTGAAGTGCTTTAGATCCTTCATCCCGGTTGTAGTCCAAAGTGTTTCAGTCCCAGGACTTTGAAATAACAGACAAGGGAAACAAAAAAAGGCATTGCTCACTGTACAACCAGCTAACCAATTCCGCTTAGCATACAAGTTTGAGGAGAAAGTCCGAGTGTAGGTTCTCCCGCGATCAGTGGTCGTCTGTTGAATGTTTAAATCCGGACGCTCGGGTCCCAAGTCTTTCAATTTCTTCTTTTCGACATCTGATAGTCGATGAAACGGTGTTTTAAGTAGAGCTTGCACGGAGTTCTCAGCCATCGATGTCGCCATATTCACTCAATCTAAGTTTCAGCTAGCTACGGTGCTGCTCTTTACGCTTGTGGTTAGGGAATGATAACGATGCTGATTCGCCGAAATAGTCCAATCGCGTATCTAAGAATGTCACATTGAACTAAGAAACAATGCCATTGGCTGTGGGCGCAAAGATTTGCGCCCACAGATCTAAGTTTCATCCCCCAATGAAAAGCTATCCTTGCTAAAATGACTGAGAAAAGTATAAGCTCTCCTATAGACTCCCATGTTATCGGCGCCCACGGATGGTAGCCGACCTGCCTATTCTCAGAAAAGGCGAATGGCAATATATTATGTCCGGACACATTTTAGCGGTTCTTGACAGTGGTCTCCCATACACATTTAACCCATAAACACGGTACATTTCTTATTTCAATTATGTTGTATATATAACGTTTTTTAACTCAAAAAGTCAGGGTGGGCGGCGCCCAAGCGCCCACTATTGACGCACCGCCACTGGGCTACTGTGATGTGAACACTAAAACAAAAGGCTACTTATTTCAATAAAAAAATGTTTACAGCTTTAAAGACGGTATTGTAAATGAGCGACTTCCGAAAAAACATTAAACCAAACAAGCATCAACAGAAACCTGCAGTGTTCTCAGGGGCAGGGAAGAATGCACAATATGTCTATTAGTAACTGTTGAGCTGTGGTGCACTACTGTTGCACAGATAACGTTGCATTCGGAGGAAAAGCATACACGGAGAGTGAATTATCTTTAGCCGTACTTGGCGTATTTATTCGGTGTGCTCTGACACATCAGTCTCACGGTCAGAGCTACTACGGCATCAACTACTACTGAACAAGCATTTAGTTCAACCTTTTATAGGCTGTACCTTAGAATCGCACACAACTGAGAACAGTTATTATATCTCAACAATCTCAACTGACATGAAAAACAAAAAAGTCAGCGTCGAACTATTTACAGTACACTGCTCGGCGGCAGCTGAGCTGATCAAATCAAGCGCTTACCGTTGGGCCTTTCACAGTACTACTCCAAACACGGACTGACGCTCAGGCGTCATGGAAATAAAATCTCTCATGAGCGCATTCATGTCCACATCGTCCATAATGTCTTTGTGGACATTCATCAATGAAAGATGCGTCAGCCTCTTCTGTGTCATTGTGGACCTTAACCAAGTCTTTAACCTTCTCAAAGTGGAGAACGATCGTTCCGATGAGGCCACTGATATTGGCAGAGCCAGACATAACTGGATGACTTTCTCAACCTCAGAAAAGAGAGCTCTCGTCTGTGGATGGAGATTACAAAGACGTGCTGCTACATCTTTAACTGTGGTGCACCGAGACTCCTTGGTGACAGTGTTCAGCATTTTAAGCTGGAGATCAAGGCGGCAGTTGTCCAGCTCCATAGGAAGCTGAAGGCTGTCCAAGTCCACTGTTTCTCCCTGTGCTGCTGCTATAACTGCCCTCTCTCTTTTCCCCGCTAGCGTCAAAGTCTCTTGGTCGAACCTTCTTTGAAGCTCCCCTGAAACTAGATCGACAGCCTCATAGAATTCCCGTTTCCAAGAGGCTGTTGGTGCGCTGCGAGTGAGTGCTTCTGGCTCTGCAGTTTGCCTAAATCGTGCCGGGGTTCTGCTCTCTCTCGTTTCTGGCATTTTGAGATCCATTCTTGAGGAATGTTCTTCCACCTTCTGAAACATCTGCACAACATTTGGGTCGTCTCGAAGGGCCGCAATGCTGTTTTTCAGTACATTTGCGCACTCAAGTGTGCCAAGCGCACTCATTGTGGAGCTCTGCAGCTTCCGTGCCACAGCCTCACACGGTTCAAACAGTGCCTGGCAACAGAGCAGGCCGAAGAGAGTTCTGCCTTTACGGGCTTGCTTCCACAGCCCGACAATCTTTGCTCTGCTGTCACCTCTTGTGGTTTTGTCATCTTTCAACAACGTTAGTGTGGCCAGCAGAGTGTTGTAAGATGAACATATGCGCCTGATGGCTGTGGCCCGCACACACCACCTGGTTGGGCACAGGCCTAGGATGTTAACTGCAACCTCGTCGCAACTACTGAAAAGCGATTCATAAAGCTGTTTACGCTTTGACGACTCTCGTATCACACCAGCAACACCCCGCACAAAGTTTAATGTATCGGCCACTAGGCCAACTTCGCAGGCGACTTCTTGGAGAACTAAATCAAGTGCGTGGTTGTTGCAGTGAACGTACATGGACAGAGGGCACAGTTCTTTCAGACAGGCCTGGACTCCTGAGAAACAGCCGGACATATTACTAGCGCCATCAAAACAATAAGCAATAAGTCTTTCAATCGGAATGTTCAGTCTCAAAAACACATCCTTGATGCAAGAAAATAAAGTTTGTCCGGTAGAGTCAGGAGCATTATAAAAACCCAAAAACAAGCAATGCGCCTCCAGGCTGCTGTCAACAAACTGCAAACAACATGAGAACTGTTCTGTGGTGCTAATGTCAGTAGTGCCATCAGCAACTAGTCCATAAAACATGGATTCGGAAGAATTGGCGACAATGTTCCTCTGAATTGCATGCGCGAACTGTTGAATGATCTCGTTCTGTATGGTGTTTGACATCCAATTGTCTCGTCTCATAATCCACTCTCTTTCCTTCGGAAGATCATATGTTCGCTCCAGCATGTATCCAAACAGTATACCATCACGTGTAGTGTCTCCCCTGAACGGAATACCTTTGCTGCCCAAAAAACGAATACTTCTGAACAGTAGTTCCAAAACATGACGAGCAGTCGCCTGTTGTTTGCAAACCGCATCAGATAAGAGAGCGTTAATCGGTGTGCCTTCCAGTGCAGCAAGTCTCTGAATGGAGTCTGTGTGCAGTTTAGATTTTTCATGTTCGTTGAATTTTGAGGTAGCCTTACGCCAGTTTCCGAAACCACCCGACAGAAATGGGTTGTCTGCACGAACACTATCAGCATTGATCAGTCTTTTTTCTTTGGCTCTCAGGCAAGCAAAACACAAGACACGATCTATCTCTGGAACATAATGTAGCCACTTCCACCTGTTAAACCAGGATGGTGAAAATGTACGACTGTACGTTTCATTCCCACAACGCGACCAGGAAAAGTTCAACGGTTGGAAAGGCTCAGTGGGTACACATCCACTGTCAGTGGCAGCAGCATTGTGCAGAGACGTGGCGGGCTTTGGAGGGCCGTTATTACCGTCATCATTTGTGTCAGTGATCTCTGCATCTTCTGAAACGGAGGATGAACTGCTGCTGCTAGCTGGATTTGTTTCCGTTTCTCCAATCTGGAGACACTCTGGTGGTGTAGACCTACTGGTTTTAGACACTGGTATTGGTAATCCACTGAAAAAATCTGAAATTCGTTTCTGTGCCATTTTAACGTTCAGGCTGCCATTTTAGCTTAAACAATCCCGTGGCTACTTCATATGACATCTGATATAACCAGAATGCACAGCGCTATCGAAAACGTTTTGAAGATTATTTTTGTAATAATTAAGAAACTGTATTAAACCATATTACACAACATAATTTTAAATTTTAGACATTTTATGCATTTAATAGTTTATGTATTTTATCGTTAGTTTTTTTTTGTCAACTGGCGGGGCTGCTACGATATTCCACCTGTCGGGACCAGACCTCCAGCAGGGGGTGCTGCAGCACCCCCAGCACCCCTACTTCCCACGGCTATGCGTGTCTGGGTAGCTCTCTGCTGAGGAACTCATCAGTTATGAAGGGAGGGACGTTGGATAGAACCACTTCGGTTGCGGGGAGCGTCAGCGGCTGCACCCGCACAAACACTTCACTCACCGTGATGCCCGTCTCGATAACGCGGTTCACTTTCTCCACCTGGTCCAGAAAGATCACGACTGCACTGTTCATCCGCGCCAGGGACTTAATGCTGCTGTGTCCGACCTTATCTCCCACAGCCAGCCCGATATCCTCCACAGTGCATGGGAAGCCGGCCGATATTGTGATGCCGTGCTCCCGCGTGAGTTTGGAAAAGTCTCCATTCACCATGGCGTCAGACACCGGCAGGAGAAGCCCGCAAAACACCCCAAAACCTCCACCAAAAGTTAAGCAAAGTAAACTATCACCGATAAACTATATGAAACTAACACCCATAAACGGAAAAATAACGCAACAAGTGTCGTTCTTTTCTTCAACTCGCACTCCAAAAATCTCCCAGCATGCACTGGAAGAAGAAGAAGAAGAAGAAGAAGAAGAAGAAGAAGAAGACTTTTGACTTTTACAAAAACACTTTATTACAGGTTTACATCAAGTACAACAAAAATCTATTTACCTAGAATAGGTAAATAAAAAAGCTAAGCCTTAAAAACTTGTGTAAAGTGCAAATCATCATTAATCACCGAACATACAATGTCTTTATAACACCACCGTTGTTTAAAAGCTTCCAAGTCCCCAATGTGTTTGTAAAAACGATGCTCTAGCCAGAGTCTGGCTCTGATGTTGCACAGCCAGATCGCTTTTGCTTCTTGTCCCTTTTTGTTTTCCACTCTGTTCTTCCTACTTAGGTATATAGCCATTTTTGCCTCACCAGAGAGGTAGTTTAGGAGCTGCCACCTTTCTTTGCTTGTCTTTTTGTATGGAGCCCCCATGATAAACACACTCTCGGTAAAAGCTATACTAAAAAGACTAAAAACCAATGTTAAAAGAGAGAAGAAACCCGTGAGTCTCTGGCACTCTGTAAAAACATGGAAAACAGTCTCTCTAAAACCACAAAATGGACAGTTGTTACTGACAGCAGGATTGATGACAGAGATAAAAGAGTTGGAGGCGATAGCGCCGTGTAAAATTCTCCACTGGAGGTCGGCAGTACGTTTCTTTAAGGGGGGTTTGTACAGAATCCTCCACTGTGGGCCTGGTCCGTTTCCGGCACCCAGTCTAGTGCTCCACACAGTGGAGGCCCTGTCCTTCAGTCCATTTTTGTTGATAGCTTTTACAATGTTCGTGTATATAGTCTTTTTGTCAGCTTTGTGTATGCTCATTTTCTCTGGGTTTGCAACCTTGAGCAGGGGGCCCGTCAGCTCTCCGAGCCCTGGGCTCAGGTATATCTCCGGGAAAGGGTCTGTTGGGTCTGGTTTGGCTCTGCCCTGTCCGTAGCTCCTTAACAGTCTCTGCTCCTCAGCGCAGAGGCTCCGGCTCCAGAGTTGCAGGATCCTCTGGGCCACCCGGACAGAGTGTAGACCCAGCAGAGAGCCCAAGGCCCGGGCGTCGCTCAGCTCCGGCCCCGCTGCTTCCACCACCTGCTGAAGGCTCAGGGTCCCAGATCTGCGCAGCACCACCGCCAGTCCTGGTGTCTCGCTGCAGCTAACGTCCAGCCTGGCTCCATGAATCAGAGGCTCTTTTAACAACCAGTGCAGAGAGTCAGTCTTTGGACACCTTCTATGGTTAAAAAGGGCCCAAGACTTAAAAACACCTTGATAAAAGGGAGGCAACCCACTTAACTTTAAAATGGTTAAATCAGTTAAAAACAGAGCAGCATCCAGCCCCAGGTTACTCACGCGTCTTAGAATGCAGCTGCTCACATCTCTCCACACCAAATCAGCCGGGCCGGTAAGATACCTTTGCAGAAACTGCACTCTAAAGGTGGCTGTTCGGCTGGCCAGGTGGACAAGGCCCTGTCCCCCCTCCTCTCTAGGTAAAAACAGCACCCCCTGTGGCACCCAGTGTAGCCCATCCCAAAAGAAATCTACCAATCTCTTTTGAATTTGGGCCAGTAGGCCTGAGGGAGGGTCTACACAGGTGAGGCGGTGCCACAGTTGGGATGCCACAAGGTTGTTTAAAACCAACACTCTACCTTTAAAAGACATCTGCGGTAGCAGCCACTTCCATTTGGACAGTTTTTCTTCAATTTTCTCTGTGACGTTCTCCCAGTTCTTCTGGACTATATTTGTGTTCCCTACAAACACCCCCAGGTACTTTATGCCATCTCTTTTCCATGTCATTCCCTGGGGGAGAACTGGGAGACCGCCACGCCACTCACCGACAGCGAGGGCCTCGCTCTTCTTCCAATTGACCCTCGCTGCCGATGCTGAACCAAAATCTGTCACAATATTGGTTAAAATGTCTGCATCCCTCTGGTCACTAATAAAAACAACAATGTCGTCCGCATACGCAGATAAAACCGTGCTTCCATTAAAACCAGGTAAAAACAGCCCTTGTAATTTAGAGCGTATTTTGCAGAGGAGGGGTTCTAGGGAGAGTGCATAGAGTATCCCAGACAGAGCACAGCCCTGCCGGACCCCTCTACACACTCTAAAAGGAGCACACAGCCCACCGTTGAACTTCAGCACACTCTCAATCTTATTGTACAAGACTTTGATCTTAGCTATGAAACCAGCGCTGAACCCAAACTTCTCCATTGCTTTCCAGAGGAAGCTGTGCTCAACGCGGTCAAAAGCCTTTTCCTGATCTAGAGAAATCAGACCAGTATCAATGCCCAATGAGCTGGAGACCTCCAAAACATCTCGAATCAGGTGAACATTGTCCACCATGGACCTGCCGGGCACACAGTAGGTCTGGTCCCGATGGATGACCTGCTCAATAGCTCTCCCCAACCTGGTGGCCAAAGCCTTGGACAGAAGCTTGTAATCCACACACAGCAAAGACACAGGGCGCCAGTTTTTGATGTCCTGCAAGTTCCCTTTTTTTGGCAGCAGCGTGATCACCGCTCTGCTGCAGGACATTGGCATAGAGCCAGAGGCCAGACTCTCGTTAAAAACGTCTAACAGGTCATGAGACAAGATGTCCCAATAGGCTTTAAAAAACTCAACCGAGAGGCCGTCGATACCAGGAGCCCGCCGTCCCTGCATGCCTTGCAGTGCGGCCTGCAACTCCTGCGTTGTCAACGGCCCTGCGAGCTGTGAGTTGGCCTCCTCAGAGACCTGAGGTAGTTCTGCACAAAACTCCTCTGACAGCGTTTCGTCCTCGTTATATTCACTCGTGTAGAGGGTGGAATAAAAACTCACAGCTCGCCTCCTGATCTGGCTTGGCTCTGTTAATTCCTGCCCTGTGTCTGACAGCAGTGAGTGGATTACCCGCCTCTGTCCATTCTTTTTCTCCAGGCCAAAGAAGAAACTAGTGGGGGCATCCATCTCGTTTATGTTTAAAAACCGGGACCTGACCAGTGCACCCTGAACTTTAACGTCCAGCAGGCTGGCTAGAGCCATCTTTCTCTCTTTGAGGATTTCAATACATCCTCGATCTCCTGTGGACTCGCTTATTGTCTCTAGTTCCACTATATCACTCTCCAGGTCTTTCATAGATCTGATGTTGTCCTGTGTGACATTGAGGGTGTGCTGTTGACAGAGCATTCTTATCTCAGTCTTACCATGGTCCCACCACTGCCTAAGACTGCTAAACTCTCCCTTCCTCTGTCTAAAAACACTCCAGAAATAAGTGAGGGCCTCTTTAAAATGTTTATCAAATGTTAAAACCGAATTAAAATGCCAGTAAGCACTTCTCGGTAAAACATTTCTAATAAAAACATTACATAGAAGCAAAGAGTGATCTGTAAAACCAGCAGGGAGTATAGTGCACATTTTAAAAGTGTTAAAATGATGCTTAAAGCAATAAATGCGATCTAGTCTGGCTGATGAAATCCTATTCTCTCGGATGTGGGACCAGGTGTACTGCCTATCGTCTGTGTGCATCCTTCTCCATACATCCACCAGGCCGTGGGAGTGGACCAGCTGCCTCAGAGCATGCTGGGATGCTGGATGCGGCTCTGCATGGTTGCGATCTAAAGATGCATTTTCCGTACAATTAAAATCCCCACCCAAGAATAAAAAGTCCTCCGTGGCACAGCCGTTTAAAACATCATTAACTTTTTGTAAAAACAGCTTCCTCTCTGCACCGTTTGTTGGAGCATACACATTTATAAAAACAGCCGTAAAAAGGTCAAACCTTGCTTTTATTAAAAGCAACCTCCCCTTGATAAACTGCTCGACCTCCAGTGAGACAGGATTAAAAGACTTGGAGAGAAGGAAGCCCACCCCTCCACTGAGAGAGGTGCTGTGGCTTAAAATGACTTCCCCCTCCCACTCTTTTTTCCACTCATTCTCATTACCAACGTCGCTGTGCGTCTCCTGTAAAAAAAGCACGTCGACATGTTTTATACTTGCTGTTTGATAAATTAGCGCCCTCTTTCTTAGCTCTCTGGCTCCATTGACGTTCAGGCTTCCCACTCTAAAAGTGTCCATTGTGAGTGAGGTAGTGCATACAACAATAAAAACAAATAAGTTAAATAAAACACACATAAGGGGTTTTAACTTCATTGCTGCTTATTTGTTTTCGTACTTTATGCACCAGTTTCTTTAGTCTCCAAGCTTCCTGTTCTGTGAAGGCAGACTCCTCTTTTCGACTAAGATGGAACTTGGCCGAAGAACAAAAAACAACCAAATCAGGGAAATAGTCTTCCACCACTACCCCATGCTGGTTCTTTGTCTGCAGTAGATAGTTTTTTATCATTTCCGCTGTGTACATTTTTCCCTTTTGACTGTCACTGAACCCTATCACGTCACTGCCGTCTGACACACACTCATCCCCACTCTCATCTGTCTGCCCTTGCTCTCTTCCTTTCTTTCCCTCGCTCACCACTTTGCTACTCTTTCTAAGAGTAGGTGCGTTGTTCCTCGTGCTTCTGCGTTTATTGGCAGTCTTTTTTGTTGTTGCTATTGCTGTTGCCACCTCTTCATCCTCCATCTCAGCAATCTCCACCTGCTCACCCCATGTTTTCCTCTCCTCTCCTGTTTTCACCATATTTTCCTCCTGTTTGGCAGACTTCACCCGTCTCTACCATTTTTTCGATTACCTCAGTTTTTTCCACCATTTTTCTTTTCTTTTTCTCCCACCACCTGATTTTCTTCACCTCTACACAAAACCACAACCTCCCTTTCGTGAACATCCTTACCATCACCCACACCCTGTGCAACACCCCCGCATGCCCCGTCAGACACAGCAACAGCCGGCTGCTCCGGCGCAGCGGCGCTGTCAGCAGCCGCGGCCGCCTCCGGAGGGGAGCCCCCCACTGCCACAGCGGCCACATCAACGGCCACCGTCGCTGGAGACACCCCTCCCTCAGCAGCCGCCGCCGCCTCCGGAGGGGAGCCCCCCACCACCACAGCAGCCGCGTTAACGGCCACCGTCGCTGGAGACACCCCTCCCTCAGCAGCAGCCGCCGCCTCCGGAGGGGAGCCCTCAACCACCACGGCGGCCGCACCAGCGGACACCGCCGCTGGAGACACCCCACCTTCAGCAACCGCAGCCGCCCGCTGCTCCACTACAACCGGCCCGGCCGCAGCCGGCCCCGGCGCGGAGGCAGAAGTGACATCCGGACCAGGCGGAGCCGAGTCCCCGCGCCCCGGACAGGCACTCACGGTGTGCCCCTCTTCCCCGCAACCAAAACACTTCATAACCGATGAGGTTGCAAAAATCACGTAGTCATAATCATCTACTTTAACGTGAAAACGGAGGTTGAGCTCCGCGTTCCGATTGTTAAGTATCATATAAACTTGCCTGCGATGAGACACCACGTGCTTCAGTAACTGAGACTTACACCCAGACAGCATCTTCTTCACCGGAGAAACAAGTTTCCCGTGTCTGGATAGCTCTCTACTGAGGAACTCATCAGTTATGAAGGGAGGGACGTTGGATAAAACCACTTTGGTTGCAGGGAGCGTCAGCGGCTGCACCCGCACAAACATTTCACTCACCGTGATGCCTGTCTCGATAACGCGGTTCACTTTCTCCACCTGGTCCAGAAAGATCACGACCGCACTGTTCATCCGCGCCAGGGACTTAATGCTGCTGTGTCCGACCTTCTCCCCCACAGCCAGCCCGATATCCTCCACAGTGCATGGGAAGCCGGCCGATATTTTGATGCCGCGCTTCCGAGTGAGTCTGGCAAAATCTCCATTCACCATGGCGTCAGACGCCGGCCGGCGAGACACCGGCAGGAGAAGCCCGCAAAACACCCCAAAAACAGCACCAAAAGACCCAAAAATTAAGCAAAGTAAACTATCACCGATCAACTATATTAAACTAACACCCATAAACAAGTAAAAACGGAAAAAATTTAAGTATATAACGTCGCTCTTTTCTTTCGCTCACACTCCGAAATCTCCCAGCATGCACCGGAAGAAGAAGAAGAAGAAGAAGAAGAAGAAGAAGAAGAAGAAGAAGAAGAAGAATGTGCAGAGCTAAAATAAATATGTATGCAATATAATGAAATGAAACATAAATGGAATCAAAAAATAGAAATACATTTTATACTCTTATTATCGTCCTTTAAATACTCCCTAACTTTCTCACACTTAGCAACTTATTCCAAAATTTCAGCTGTAACAAATCGACGACTTGATCAAAAGAGAAACAGCAACCAAAGACCCTGGTAATCAATACATTTTCAAAGTAAATGTTCAAGCAAAAATGAATGTACAGTGGGGCAAAAAAGTATTTAATCAGCCACCAATTGTGCAAGTTCTCCCATTTAAAAAGATGAGAGAGGCCTGTAATTTTGACCATAGGTACACTTCAACTATGAGAGACAAAATGAGAAAAAAAAATCCAGGAAATCACATTGTAGGATTTTTAATGAATTAATTGGTAAATTCCTCGGTAAAATAAGTATTTGGTCACCTACAAACAAGCAAGATTTCTGGCTCTCACAGACCTGTAACTTCTTCTTTAAGAGGCTCCTCTTTCCTCCACTCGTTACCTGTATTAATGGCACCTTTTTGAACTCGTTATCAGTATAAAAGACACCTGTCCACAACCTCAAACAGTCATACTCCAAACTCCACTATGGCCAAGACCAAAGAGCTGTCAAAGGAGACCAGAGACAAAATTGTAGACCTGCACCAGGCTGGGAAAACTGAATCTGCAATAGGTAAGCAGCTTGGTGTGAAGAAATCAACTGTGGGAGCAATTATTAGAAAATGGAAGACATACAAGACCACTGCTAATCTCTCTCGATCTGGGGCTCCACGCAAGATCTCACCCCGTGGGGTCAAAATGATCACAAGAACGGTGAGCAAAAATGCCAGAACCACACGGGGGGACCTAGTGAATAACCTGCAGAGAGCTGGGACCAAAGTAACAGAGGCTACCATCAGTAACACACTACGCCACCAGGGACTTAAATCCTGCAGTTCCACACGTGTCTCCCTGCTTAAGCCAGTACATGTCCAGGCCCATCTGAAGTTTGCTAGAGGGCATTTGGATGATCCAGAAGAGGATTGGGAGAATGTCATATGGTCAGATGAAACCAAAATAGAACTTTTTGGTAAAAACTCAACTCGTCGTGTTTGGAGGAGAAAGAATGCAGAGTTGCATCCAAAGAACACCATACCTACTGTGAAGCATGGGGGTGGAAACATCATGCTTTGGGGCTGTTTTTCTGCAAAGGGACCAGGACGACTGATCCGTGTAAAGGAAAGAATGAATGGGGTCATGTATCGTGAGATTTTGAGTGAAAACCTCCTTCCATCAGCAAGGGCACTGAAGATGAAGCGTGGCTGGGCAACGAAGGAGTGGCTTCGTAAGAAGCATTTCAAGGTCCTGGAGTGGCCTAGCCAGTCTCCAGATCTCAACCCCATAGAAAATCTTTGGATGGAGTTGAAAGTCCGTGTTGCCCAGCGACAGCCACAAAACATCACTGCTTTAGAGGAGATCTGCATGGAGGAATGGGCCAAAATACCAGCAACAGTGTGAAAACCTTGTGAAGACTTACAGAAAACGTTTGACCTCTGTCATTGCCAACAAAGGGTATATAACAAAGTATTGAGATGAACTTTTGTTATTGACCAAATACTTATTTTCCACAATAATTTGAAAATAAATTCTTTAAAAATCAGACAATGTGATTTTCTGGATTTTTTTTTCTCATTCTGTCTCTCATAGTTGAGGTATACCTATGATATAAATTCCAGGCCTCTCTCATCTTTTTAAATGGGAGAACTTGCACAATTGGTGGCTGACTAAATACTTTTTTGCCCCACTGTAAGTGCTTTTATCAGCCTCTCAAACACTGAGCTTATCACTGAATTGTTGGGGGTTTTGAACTGACAACTTTTGTGACATCCAAAGACATCATTTTGGACTTTGGCAGACTGGGATCGAGAGCCCAACCAGTTTTCTTCGAATACTGAAAGGCAAATGATAAATTCATTGGCAGTTAACTGACAATGGAAACGACCATGAGTTGCAGCCGTGGATAGGATGAAACTCAGGGACTTCTAGGCATTTTCTGATATGAGGGGTTTCCAAATCCCTCCTTATCCTCTCCCAGTGTACTTTAATAAAACAAACCGCACCTTTCTCCTGTATGGAGGATGCAGGAGGGCGTGTGTTGACAGCCTGTGAGCGTGTGCCTGACAGATCTGATATTTTCTCACGGTGGGTCAGGTGTTTTCTACTGTCACCCTGCATGCCCGTGCACATCTCTTTTACTTCATACGTCCAACACTTATTTGCGTTTCTGTTGTGCAATAAATCCGGAGCTGATTGCTCACACTCCCTGTTTCCCTCTCTTTCTCCCGGTGTTTCCCACACTACACACACCTCAGGAGATTTAGCCCCTTTTGGCATGGATCCATTTGGCAGTCACACCAACAGAAGGCCAGCATGTGCGTGGGCTTCATAATAAAATAATCTTTGCCCTGGGGTGCTGAAACTCTGCAGAAACTCCCTGACAGTTTCACTTGCCCTGGGAGAGAGGAAAAAAAAATCTGACACAGTCATGCACGCTCTGTTTCTATACAATGCCGTAAATGAAATATCAAGTAATGTCATGCAAGGCTGGGGGATTTCTGAGGAGAAGCAGAGGGGGGAGAAGTACTCAGATCTGGTACAAGATTAAAAGCAGAAGTACTCAGATCTGGTACTTGAGTAAAAGTAGAAGTACCCAGGTCTTGTCCTTGAGTACAAGTAGAAGTACTCAGATCTTGTACTTGAGTAAAAGTAGAAGTACTCAGATCTTGTACTTGAGTAAAAATAGAAGTACTCAGATCTTGTTCTTGAGTAAAGTAGAAGTACTCAGATCTTGTACTTGAGTAAAAATAGAAGTACTCAGATCTTGTACTTGAATAAAAGTAGAAGTACTCAGATCTTGTTCTTGAGTAAAGTAGAAGTACTCAGATCTTGTACTTGAGTAAAAGTAGAAGTACCAGAGTGTAGGAATACTCTGTTACAGCAAAAGTCCTGCATTCTAAATGTTCCTCCAGTGAAAGTAGAAAGTACTCTCATCTAAATGTACTTAAAGTAGCGACAGTAAAAGTAGTCATTGTTTGATTGGTCCATTTCAGAATAATATCTCTGATATGTTTTATAATTATTGATCATTAAAGTGTTCTCAGAGCTGGTAAAGGTGCAGCTAGTTTGAATGGCTTTGTATACTGCAGGGTAGCTGCTGGATTTACTCCAGGTGAACTAAAGTCTGATTTAAGGGCTGATTATATTTACCATCATTAATCCAGATCTGTAAAGGAACTAAAGGGATTAAATACAAGTAGTGGAGTAAAAGTACACCATTTACCTCTGAACTGTAGTGGAGTAGAAGTACAAAGTAGAAAAAACATTAAAATACTCAAGTAAACTACCAGTACCTCAATAGTCATGTGTCAGGAAGAATGTGCAAAATAACGATCCACGCAGCGAGATGGAAACTTTAGCAGGAACTGATATAACTGTTTTCTGATAGATTGAAGACTCTGTGGTCTGCAGGGTATCGAACTGAGAGCAGAAACAGGAAGACTCACATTCTCACATCAGAAGCACATATTTGTGTAGTGATTGAACCAAAGCACAATGGACTTCCGTTTTCGTTCCTCAATTGGATTTTACATAAAATATAATGTTGTGCTTCTCCAATGTCAGCGATGGAAGAACCACTCAGATGTTTGACTTCAATGTGACTGACACAGCAAGTGAATATCCTGCATTTCAAATCTTTGTTACGGAAAACTACAGAAGTATTTTCAGGAAGAATATAGTTATAAAGTATCTTTAAATATATAATTTGTGCAAAATCGTTTCAATGTTGTACCTTCAGGTATAACTTTATCACCCCTGAGGGGACATTTGTCTCGCAGACAACAGACATGATAACACACAGAGCCTGAGGCAACACGTGATATGACAAGACAAGTATCAACAGGAAAACCAGAGTACACTAAAACCATTCTAATCATTCGTCAGTTTGATTGAGCTTGTGTAACAACGTTTTGGTAGTTTCATCTGTAGAAATCCAAAGGTATGCTAGATCATACAGTAGACCAAAGCTGTCCCGTCAGTAGCTGTAAATTCTCCCTCAATATCTTACTTTGTAAATGTTTCTAAGTGTTTTGATAATTTGCTGTGCATATGAAGTACATAAATACCAATAATGAATATTTTGTGTAAGAATATGTATCTTGTAAAGTAACTTGTATTTATTGTTGCCAGATAAAGAACTTTATTATAAGGCTTAAATCTAAAATCCATAGTAAATAAGTATCATTAGCAACATATTAAAGTAAAAGTAGTCCTTGCAGGAAAAAGAGTATTATGAAATTACAGTATTTTTTGTATTTATATAATATCATTGTCATTGAAAAACAAGCATCATATTTCATAAGCTATTCTTGTGTACAATCTTAAAGTAGTGGAGTGAAGATAGTTGCAATAATAATAATAATAATAATAATAATAATAATAATAATAATAATAATAATAATAATAATAATAATAATAATAATAACAATATTACATGGCATTAATATAGCGCTTTTCCTGGTGCTCATATGTTACCACAGCTATGTGTTCAAGAGTCAAAAATAAATAAATAATAAAGTAATTGTACTTTTCCATCATTTTAATGCTAATAATTTCACTTTTGGACAGTGAGAGGGATGGCTGTGTGAGACGCAGCTTTTATACGGCCTGAGGAGGAGGAGGAGTAAAGGGGGAGGAGAGACAGGGGAGGGGGGGGGAATGGGAGGAACATGTAGAGTTGCCTGCAGATTTCATTGAGAACTCGGAAAGCACCAGGTTAACATCTATGAACTGAGTCCCCTTCAAGAACCTTCTCTGTCTGTGTGCTGCTGGATTTACCCCTTTCCCTCCTGCAAGGATATTTATTTATAAGGCAACACCTGGACCAAACTGTGGATCTATGCGAACCCTTTGCGGGAGTCAACGGCATTTTGTGAAGTTGAACAGGAGGAATGTATCGTTTCTTTGTGAAACTAACATTTCTGATTCCTGCAATCGTCCTCACACAAGGTAAACTTTCCCTTCTTTGAAGATGTGCTGCGGAGAGTGTGTGTGTGTGTGTGTCTGTGTGGGGGGGGGGGAACTAGGAGGAAGATGAATCAAAGTTTGAAAGAAGTTTATATATATCAGTACCGTGGGATTCTGAACTGTTCAATACCAGTATGAGATGTACCCTCGATCTTGTAAACCCCCCAGAAACTTTAATGAAGTTACTTTACTGCTCGTGGGAATTTACAACAAGTGCACGAGCCAAATGCTGCTGACTCCCTGTGCTCACTTGTGAACGTTTTTATTTTAATACATTTAAAGTGTGCACAGGTAGCCTAGGCTAGAATAATCAGCACCTGTAACTCAACCAAAAAGTTATAAATAATAATGGATCAAAATCCCTCATTTGATTGGCTGTTTTATTTTGGATATGATCCCATATAGTAAAACATTTGGAGATTGTCCTGAGAAGCGGTTTTAAATAACACGGGACATAATGGAAGCGGGTGCGTGTGTGGGGGACGCGTTAGGGGGGAGGAAGGGGGGAGGACACCTTTTGTCTGCATGGTGGGAGAGTGTTGTGGGTGGAGGGGGTGCTGTTATCCCCGTCTGCCGGTAAACAATGCCCGAGGAGAGTGTTTTATGGCTCGTGCTGGACTCTGATTTCTTTTGTCCCGCGTCTGAGCCCCGCAGCTGCTGCAGCTTTCCCCGCAAAAGCGTGCGCCCCCCCCCCCTCACACACACACACACACACACACACACACACACACACACACACACACGCTCTGGACGCACCGGTGTCCACGAGAGGCTTCCCAAAAAAAAAAATCCCCTCAGGACAACTGTGTAACAAATCAATTAAAGATTAAGGATGTGTACGTTAAAAAAATGTTCTATTTAAGAATTCACTGATGAATAATTTCCCAGTTATTCTAACTCCAGCTAATCCGTGTTAATCTTTACAGCTAGTTCAGAGGGCCCAGTGTGAAGTACCTGAGTACTCAAGTACTTTTATGGTACTTTTACTTGAGTATTTAAATGTTTTCCTGCTTTCTTCTCCTACTCCACTACAGTTCAGAGCTAAATGGTGTATTTTACTCTTCTACATGTATTTAATCCCTTTAGTTACTTTACAGATCTGGATTAATGATGGTAAATATAATCAGCCCTTAAATCAGACTTTAGTTCACCTGGAGTAAATCCAGCAGCTACCCTGCAGTATAAAAAGCCATTCAAACTAGCTGCACCTTTACCAGCTCTGAGAACACTTTAATGATCAATAATTATAAAACATATCAGAGATATTATTCTGAAATGGACCAATCAAACAATGACTACTTTTACTGTCACTACTTTAAGTACATTTACATTACTTTAAGAACATTTTGAATGCAGGACTTTTACTGTGACCGAGTATTCCTACTCTCTGGAACTTTTACTTAAGAACAAGATCTGAGTACTCCTCCCACCTCTGGTCTTGTGAGTTTATTATTAATTTGTTTTTGTGCTCAACAGGTCTAAAATGCTCCCTGCCCACTGAATCATGCATTAATGGAGGACGTTGTGAAGGCACCCACAATGGAAATGGAGAGTGCAAGTAAGTGGCGAGCCTGTGAAGCAGCAGATGTTGAAACGCAGACCACCAGAAAGCTTCCTGCTATCGTCTTGTCTTCTTAGAGGTGCATTGTGGTGTGTTTTCGCTACTCGAAAGTGCTTTTTTAGGTCGGGGGGGAAAGAAAAAAGGGGGCCACATATTCCCCCTTTTCATTCCAGCCTTTGAGCGGGCCCTGTGCCCAGCAACCAGGGGCCCTTGAGTTTTATCAGGGGCTGGTTTTTGCTTCTGCATTGCTACAGGAGCCACATTTCTCTGTGAGGCCATACACACAAAAAAAACAAGACTCAAGAACTTTATTGTCACTGTTATGGCACAACGAAATGTCATGTGCTGGTCCCGTAGGCGCAACAGAAATACAATACGTGAAACAGCCTTTAAAATCTATGAACTAATTGAATTGACATAACAGTATAATAATACATAAATCACTACACTTAACATGATCATAGTGTGTGCCTATTCACTCTCTTCTCTTTATCAGCACTTCTGCTGTTGGGATAATGTAGATTTCCCTGTTGGGGGACACATAAAGGAATTCTGATTCTGATGAAGCACTATTTGCTCAGATGTGGATTGCACATATAGAGGCACTGTATGTCTCCCCCCAGCGCCTTGTACTGGTTTGTACGTCAGACTGTGATTTCAGAGTTCAACAGATTTATGGAAGTTGGAAAGAAGCTGTTTTTGAGTCTGTTGAAGAAATAAAAAGAGTGCAGCTCCAGAGAGGTGAGAGAAGGGTAGCCGGACAAAAGCCCCCAACTCCATCCTCCCCCGTTAATGAATGCAATACCCCTTCCCCAGCAGAGTGAGGGGACGCGTCCAGTCCTAAATCTTGTTTTTCTGCCTTTTCATGGGCGACAGCTGGGGCTCGCCCGCCGCCCGCCACCCATTGTCCCGCAGTCAGAATAATGCTGTGTGACTAATCTGAGTGGGGCTTCCCATCATGCCACAGCCACCACAGCACACACCAAACCCTTGCCATAACCCCCCCTCCCTGCAAAAGGCTTGTCTCCTGCTTTCTGAATGGACACCCCCCCCCCAACCTTACTCTGCTTGTGATCTCCATTAGAAAGCCAGATGGCTGTGAAATGTAATTGGATTGGATGTCAAGAGAGTCAGATTAATTAGAATAAAGTACAGAAATTTGAAGGCAAACAAGTGGGAACGGACAAAGAGGCAGATTGTGGGATATCTGTTTCGACTATGTTCGTTTTAAAATAGTTTAATAGGTAAAACATGTGATATTTAGCTGACCTATATAAGCAAGTGTGTGAGTTTCACCGAGGCAGTTATTGGGTAGACGGCTAAAGAATGCAATCCCTGGAGAAACTGCTGTGTGTATGCTGAAAAGCTGATGCTGAATTTAATACAACAATCTGGATGAATTATGGTTATTCCTTTCTGGAATTGTGAAAGTTATGAATGTCAGGAGTAACAGCAGTCAACAACAGTCCTAGTCAAGCTGAATGTTGTGATGTCTGAACGGAATTTCTGCGATGAGGATGTGGAAGAGGAAGCGAATAAAATAATTGCACTGTGCTCAGAATTCACACCAATTTTTTTTTGTACCATGTTATAATGATTACTAGCTGTGGAAGCCTTATTTTAATATCCGTAAAGAAGAAACTCTGGGGTGGCCTGGTGTCCCCTTGGGGCTTGTGGTCAAGGGACAAGGGGGAGCCATTCAGAGCCCCACACTGCTCGCCCAGGGCCACCTATTTCTAATCTGCACACGCCACACACTCCACACACAGACCACCGCACGTGTGCACTGCAACTGGTCCCTCCATCCCCCCCCTCTTCTCCACAAAGCTGTTATTGTGGTCTCCATCTCTGCTCAGTCCAATTAAAAACAGACAGGATAAGAGCATCACTTCACCCGCCCGCGCTTTCCCTCTTCCTCCTCGCTATGCCTCGCATTAATCCCTGCAGAGCCCAGCAGCCATCAGTCACAGGAGATTCAGACAGGGGTCAGAGTGTGGCGTCTATACCGAGGGGGTTAGTGCAGCAATAACGATTGTTTTCTAGATTAATTGATTCATTTGGTCTTTAATGTGTCAGAAAGAAGTGAAAAAAATGTCCACCCTAGTTTCCAGCTTCCAACGTGATGCCTATTGTCAAATGTTCCCACAACTACTCACTTTAACACGGGAAAAAGCAGGATACCTCAAATTTAAGAGAATGAAAGGCAGCCATTTTAGTATGAAAAATGTCTTTTTTACAGATAATAGAAATATTTTCTTAATGCTCTACAAGGGAGCTTTCAAAAATGTACCTTTCTGACACATTACCTGGCAATTTCAGTTAGTGATTGTGTCTTGACATAAATGGAAAGTCCACCTGGGGAAACCAATGTTTTGCTCACTACGAGAAAAAGATTGTCTCACTGCAATGAAAGGGAAAGCAATGCCCCAAAAATAGGCCATGGTTGACTTGTTGTGACGTGGGCCTCCATCTGTTTAAACCCACTTTTGGTGGTTCTTGAAGTTGCCCTTGAGTCATATTGTGCTTCAGAGTGTTGTGCAGCAGTCTCTGAGGCATGCAATGACACAGATGTGAGTAGTACGGTGTAGATTTAAATCCTCCTGCATCACAGTTCCCACGAGTGTGAGCGCATAGGGTGAAATCACATGCTGGCATAGAGAACATGGTTAGGCTGGGTGTAAACTGTGCTAATCAGATGTCTTGCAGATGGATTTCGTGGACAACAATCACTACAGTGGTATTCCATTGTCCCTGTCCTTCAGAAAGGATGTTTTTCTGTCCTTCCTGCTTCTAAAATTAGACAAACAAAAAAAGGCTGTCCAGACAGGTTGTTATTTAATGAATCATAGTGCTGATAAAAACATTTGCAAATATCATAAATTAGACTCTGTCTTTGGACAAATGGGTCATGTGAGGGGGGAGCACAGTGTGAAAAATCAGTATATCTTTTTCAATCCTTAAAAATGTAAGTGTTGTTTGTTTTCTAAAGACATCCCTTCATGTTTGTCCTTACTTGTACAACCTATTTTTAAAAGTTGCTGTGCTTTAAAAAGACCTCAACTCATGTCTATGCCTCAACAAGCAATTGGTCACAAGTAATGGCATCAGTTCGGGGACAATGAGAATCAGTTCTCCACTCGTCTTACTTTGTGTTGTGGTGATACCAGATGCACAGAAACAACAGCGAGCCGGCGTAATGGGGAAGCACTCACTCATGATTCTGTGAAGTAAAAGGTTATCTCAAGGTCTGGGGCTTCCTGTTTCCCACGCAGCGGAAGCCGTCTTGTTATGCAGGCTGCTCTGAAAGCATGTAGGGGCACCAAGTCAAATTTAGTTTCCATTTGTGGAACGTGATGAGGGCACAGCGAGGTTGAGAGGTTTTTGCCCCTCGAACCCTGGCCCGCCTGACTGCTGATGTGTCTTTGCTGAAATAGACCCTGTTTTGGTGCAAGGTGCACGGTAATAAACTCAGAAAACATCTCAACTATTTGCTGCGTGGTGCAGATACCGCAAGACATCTGACAGAAATAGACCCGTGGTAGAAAAACGTACGGTCTGCAGCGGTGTGTGTCAGGCCTCTGTGACCTTGCAGGGAGCTGCCTGGTGTTGCGTATTGATGATAAAATGTCTCACACATCAAGACCGTCTACTGCACCACTGAAGAGACGCTGCACTCTCATTCAGCAAGGAATGCCGCTCTTCATTCATCCTTCAATAGGATTACAGAGCAGGTCTCAGCTCCATGTGGGCTTAAGCGAATCAGGTGCACGGCTGGTTCCAGTGTGCCTGTTGGTGTCAGGCTTTTATTGGGGTTTAAGCTCTGAGGCGGCCACTCCCCTGGTTGGGCCCATTCCCAACACGCCAGGACCCCCCTTTTCTAATACAGGGAATGAAGTTAAAAGTTGACTTTGAGTCCTCCAATGTGGAATAAACCTTCGATAGGTGGACACATATTTCCCCACTTTCAGTGTCAGAGGGGCCCCAGTAGAGTGGGATCCTGTGGGTCTGGAGATCCTCAGAGCTGGGCGATCAAAGTTGTGCTGTCACAGCGAAAAGATAAGAGGCTATTTGGCTGGAGTGGGCGCTGACAGTTCACATGCACAGGCACAGGCTGTCAGATGTAGAAACACCAGCCACTTTGGCATGTCAGGGTTGCGCCACAGAGCATGTACAAATGATGTGAACGGGTTAGGTGCATGCATGTAAGTGCGTGGTTTGCAGGATTCATTGACAAGTTGTCAACTATTAGATGAATCACCAACTATTTAAAAAAAACGGTTAATTAGTTTGAGTCATTTTTGTAGAAAGAAGAAGTGAAAATCCTCTGATTCCAGCTTCTTCAATGCTTATACTTGCTGGTTTAGTGACTCTTCTATTAAAAGTAACAGAATATTTTTGAAGTTATGGACTAAACAAGACGCTTCAGCATTCTTGTATTGGGCTTTTCTCCATGAGAGGAAATGTAATCAGTTAAAATACTCTTACTTTTAAAAGTTAGTATTTCTGCTTCAAGAGACCAGAACCAGAACAGCTGAGTAGAGCTGGTCTGATCTCAGCTCTCAAAGGAGGATGTGACATGTGGTGTGAGGACCTGATAAAGTGTGACCTGTGTTGTTGCTGATAACGATTGTCAGAAGTGCAGCCGCGGGCAGCTGTGTTCCCTCTTTTGACTGTGAGGCTGGATTTCTCCAGAACATGGTCCATCTCTCTCAGACACACACTGAAGATACAACCCCAGTGTTTGCTAACCGGTATGTATTTGTGCATGAAAGTGATCTTGCAGTCATTAGTCAAGCAGGTGCTCCCATACGTGTCTGACTCTCGTAAACCACTCCTTTTACAGTGTGAGACAGGAAGTAGCTTAATCACTGCCAAAACAAACCAAGCAAGAGCCTCTTTTTCTCTTGTTTTGCAGGATTTAACACCTTAACCCTCACAAAATAAAACAGAATGGTTTACTTTGCAGTGTAAGAAAGGTAGAACTCGGTAGACAGGAGTGATCTTGATAGGAATCCACTCACTTGTATTTAAAGCTATCATGCATGGCTGTTAAACACATAGGCATGATCTCCTGTTAAGCGCAAGGGGAGTTGAGTCCCTTTCAGGCCCGCTACATTTGTCATTTCCTTTCTCAAGAACCTCACTGTTTTATTCTAGGTTTTTTATTCACAGATGTGTAACGCAGGGGTCAGAGCTTGGCTAATGATTAGACACATCCAAGGGAACATCAGCTAACTAGGCGAGAAAAATAAGGAGAAACAAGAAGACACTTATAGAGACAAAGAAGTGAAGTGAGTGTGTGAGATTTAAGAACATCTGAATCAGAATCCTTTATCTGTCCCGCAAGTAGGGAAATTGACATTATTACAACAGCAGAAGTACAGTGCACATAAAGTAAAAAGAATGGTCTTTAATATTTAAAAAATATATATATATATAGTATGCACACATGATCAATAATAAAAAAAACAATAAGTAAAAAAACAAATGTCAGACAAGTACATCATGGTAAAAAAAGTAGCAGCTTATACAGTATATCTTTTTTGAATGTCCATACAATGAAAGAGACAGCTGGTACCGTTAACAGATTGTAAATACATTTTTATATTTACTATTGTCAGGGGTATTACAGTGTGTGGTGGTCTACAACAAGAGATGCTGTTTCAGACTAACCAAAAGAATAAAACCCACACATCGTCACTGGAGACCAATCTTAGCCATTTTCAGGACATTTTTCCTCACTTGTGGCATTTCCAGTGCACAGTAGGGGCTGGTTTTTGTGTCTGGGAATAAAGTCACCCCAGAGTGGCAGATGGTAGATCAGGCTCAGCGGGGAGAAAAGGGAGAGGGGAGAGAAGGCAAAGAGGCCGACCCCGCAGTCACAAAAGTGTTTGGGGTCAGAGGTCGGGGAAGCATCTGCTCCGGCCTGAGGGGACATTGCATGGTGGAGACAGAGACCTGTTGCCGTGGTGTGTGTGTGTGTGTGTTTGTGTGTTTGCTGCTTAGCTTTTCAGCGTGTGGGTGGATCTTTATCTCAGATTGGGCTGACTTCAGGACAAAGAGGATCTATTACAGTTAGTTAGTGTGGGATGAGACACACACACACACACACACACACACACACACACACACACACACACACACACACACACACACACACACACACACACACACACACACACACACACACACACACACACACACACACACACACACACACACAATTTACAACATCTGTTCCATTACTAGATTTTAGATGCAGAGATGTAGAAGTACTCAGATATTGTTCTTGAGTAAAAGTAGAAGTACTCAGATCTTGTACTTGAGTAAAGTAGAAGTACTCAGATCTTGTACTTGAGTAAAAGTAGAAGTACTCAGATCTTGTACTTGAGTAAAAGTAGAAGTACTCAGATCTTGTACTTGAGTAAAAGTAGAAGTACTCAGATCTTGTACTTGAGTAAAAGTAGAAGTACTCAGATCTTGTACTTGAGTAAAGTAGAAGTACCAGAGTGTAGGAATACTCTGTCACAGTAAAAGTATTCTAAATGTTCCTCCAGTGAAAGTAGAAAGTACTCTCATCTAAATGTACTTAAAGTAGCGACAGTAAAAGTAGTCATTGTTTGATTGGTCCATTTCAGAATAATATCTCTGATATGTTTTATAATTATTGATCATTAAAGTGTTTCAAATAAATTTAGTGGAGTGAAGGTACACGGTTTACCTCTGAATTATAGTAGAGAACAAAAAATTATCATATGTGATGCACAAGTCCCTCAATATTGTTCTTAAATACAGTACTTGAGTAAATGTACTTAGTTACTTTACACCCCTGTCTAAAGGAACACAGGGAATTCCCCTCAATGTGTTTTCACGGTTAAGTGGAATAGGAAGCAGGCAGACTTCAAAGCAAATCCAAATGTTTTTTACAATCTTCTGCCAATTGCAACTGTCTGGGCTCCCTGTGGAGCTCATGGCACTGTTAAAAACCCTCTGATTGGTCTCACCTCACAAAGTCAACAAGGGAGTTTTTCAGCAGTCCCATGTGACATATGGGGAGCGCTGTAAAAAGCAAACTGCTGGGAATTGTAAAAAAATACAGGAAGGGAAAAACTGCAAAAGCAGAAACAGGAAGAATCAGAATTCCTTTATGAGTCGAGGAAATGTACAACGTTACAGCAAAAGTGACATAGCAGATGAATGGCAATCACAAATAAAGAGTAGCTAGCATGTTAAATGTAGAGAAAGGGCACACATTAGAAATAAAAGAAGACAAATAGGTACTAAAAATCAGCATTAAGAATAGGTAAGTGGACATATTAAGACTTGAGATACTGTAATGGTTATGTTTTGCCCAAAAAGTGTATCTATTTCCCATTGATAACTTTCACAAGAGGGAGAGAATATTCAGTGTTAAGGCAAAAAAAAAAAGGGGAATTTAGAAGAGGAACAGGTAAGGAATTAAAAAGAGTGGGGGAGAGGAGACAGAAGTTGCAACAGCTGACTTCACATGGGTTCTTTATGTCCCTGGAGAAGAGGCTGGCTTGTTCGCACCCCCCATCTGACAAGGGGACAGAGGGGAGGGATAAAGGGGGGGAGGAGGAGGAGGAGGAGGAGGAGGAGTTCTGTCCAACAGCTGCCTTGATTAACATGCGCACCTGCTCCCTGTGGAGACACTCCAACAGATGCCCTCCCTTACACATAAACACACACTCATCTGCACACAGCTACACACTCACACAAGCCCCGATTCAAACATAAACAGGTTTTTCGCTGACGTTTAATGACGACACGTGACACAGAGGACTTCCTGTTTGATTCAGGGATTTGAACTAAGAAGTAGAATGGATTTATCTTTGGATTCTTTTCTAAATGAATCTTTGGGTCTGTTAAAGAATCCAAGTTGTCTAATATGATTTCTCTAAATGTCTTATTTTTCATGCCAAATTGAACTTAAATATGACTTGACTTTCATGCACAAAAACATAACAATTGTTTTTAATTGATGAATTTGCAGATAATTAACAATGTGGTTTCTAAAATGGCAGAAAAAAAAGAGGAATGTCAATCGAATTTATCTTAAATTCCATAAGGATGTCATTAAATTTCTTGTTTTTTCACATCAAAAGCCCAAAATATAGCATTTAATATTACAACAAACAGAAAAAAGACAACATAAGATGCAAAAGCCATTTGCTGATCCCTGTAGAGAAATACATGTGTTAAAGCGGCCACAGAAAAAGAGGAAAAGCAGGACGACTGATCCATGTTTTCTGTGCATTTTTTGCATGAATTCACTCAAAATAGTTGCTGATGGCTTTCCTGACAGTTGTTTAGTCGACTTATGCAGCTCTTATGTTTTAGCTAATTTTGTTTTATTGGAGACAAATGTATTACTACCCAGGCGCTGCAGGAGAGTGCGGCCAGACCTGAGTTTTGTGGAGTTATGTGACTGTAGCAGCAGTCCATCCTTAGTGTGAATGTGTGGGCTTAGAGTGTGAATGTAGAGCTTCGTTTAGGACATCCAGAGCCGGCCCGGTGCCCTTGATCTCTGCAGTCATTCAGGATGAGTGTGGACAGCCTGGGGGGGAAAGGTAGATGGGAACCGCTGTGGACTATTGAGCACCGTCTGTTCTCGGGGCACTCTGTGTTTTCAGGGTTCTGAGGGAGTCTAATCCAGAGAGACACACTAGAACAACATGGCTTCCCCGTCCCGCTGCACTGGGACTTTTCTGGGCGGGAAACTTTTCCTCCTCCCCTCCCCCTTACTCCCCCTTTTGTTTGGATAATTGCTCAGAGAGTTGTTCAAGAAAAAAATCCTTGTTTTCTAATCACCTTTTCTTCCCCCTTCTCTAAAGACACAGAATACAGAATGTTCCCCACACAGAACTGCAAATATGAACATATCTACAGTAAAAAATACATCTATCACAAATAATACATAATCTATAATATTCTGGATTCATTAAAATGTTCTATGAAAGACAGATAGTGCTTAACCTTTATGCACAAAAAAGATAAAAATAACAGTTATTTTTCTTTATTGGTTAATTCGCAGATTAATAATCATTTGGGTTTTAAAATGTCAGAAAAAAGTGACAAATATCAATCTAATTTTTCCAAGTTCCGTAAGGATGTCGTTAAATGTGTTGTTTTTTTCAAACCAAAACCCCCTAACCATGTTATGATTTTTAAAAAAGCGAAATCCGGCGGTCACAGATCCATTTTTCTTCTTTTTTTTATTACTAGTGTGTGCTTTTCTTTTTATTATTGCATGCCTTTTTTTTTTACCTGCTATGCTACTTTTCCTTTATAACTGTTCACTTCCCTGCAGTGGGACTAATAAATGAGTTCTGTCTCCTCCCAGATGTCCCAGTGACTATGTGGGAAACCGGTGCCAGTACCCCAGTCCCTGCAGCCCATCACCCTGCAGGAATGGCGGGGAATGTCGTGCCGTTTCACATGGCAACACGTTTGATTTCATCTGCAAGTGCCGTCTGGGTTTCAACGACCGACTCTGCCTGACCCCCGATAACCACGCCTGCATGAGCTCCCCCTGTCGCAACGGAGGAACATGCGACCTGATCACCCTGACTGTGTTCCGCTGCAGATGCTCACCTGGATGGTCAGGTATGTGGAAAAACCCCCATAATTAACTACCTGTTTCAACTAGACCTTGGCCATAAAGACATTTTATAATTTATCTATCCATCTATCCACCCATCCATCCATCCATCCATCCATCCATCCATCCATCCAGGTTGATGCAGTTACCGTTAGTTGTGTATTATTACTGGTTTAACTCCTTCTTGTTTTGCTCTAAAGGTAAAACCTGCCAGCTCGCCAACCCATGTGCGTCCAACCCATGCGCAAACGGCGGCCAGTGCTCGGCCTTCGACTCCACCTACATCTGCACCTGCCCCCCTGCCTTCCATGGTCAAACCTGCAAGCAAGATGTCAACGAATGCGCCCAGAGTCCCTCCCCCTGTCTCAACGGCGGGGCGTGTGTGAACGAGGTGGGCTCGTACAGTTGCCGCTGTCCTCACGAGTACAGTGGCCAACACTGTGAGACCCCCTACATGCCCTGCAGCCCCTCGCCCTGCCACAACGGAGGCACCTGCGTGCAGAAGGGAGACACCACCTACGATTGTAGCTGCCTTCCAGGTAACATGCAATCAACAGCTGTTTCTTCACATAAACTCCAGGCAAAATCCAGAAGAAATCAGGGCTGCACATTTGCTGGAGTTTTCCTTTTTACATCAGTAGCACACATCAAGAGATGGTCCATTTTAGATGCTCATTTCAAATCTCTTTTCGGAGCAATTTTGACAGCTTTGCAGACAGAAGTGACCAAAACCTTTTCCTCACCACCCACATGCCCTGTCGCCTGTTTTTAATTGGCAGCCCTTTTCCCTCTCAATTGTACATCACACACACATATTGTTAGGAGCTTGCAAGCTCATTTACTGTCTGATCCACTCAATTCAAACACTTCTCACTAACAGCCCCTCTGGGTAAAGCCTAAATAAGTTTAGGCTGCAGTGCATGAGTAAACAAGCAGAACAATAGTTATTTTGTTGACATAGGGAATTGCATATGGTTCGGGAGGCAACAGCACAAAGACTTTTGTTTTCCTATTACATCAGTTGACCTAAAAAGCAACCTGTTTTGTAGTGAAATCAGATTGAGTGGACAAGTAGTCACCCCCCCCCCCCCCCCTGCCAGGCTCCCCTGGCAGGATGCAGTCGTACAGACGTTTCCTTCTGATAATGTCCCACAACACCAGGGGTACACACATAAACGTATAGATAAACACACCCTATTCATGAGGTCACACGACACTATCTTGTTTTCCAGCTCCATGCAGCCCCGGTCTGGTTGGCGTCTCTTAATTGTGTTGGCATCTTAAAGCCGTTGCAGTGTTGTGTAAAACGCTGGTTAATTTTGAGCTATTGTGGTAACTGGTGTTAGCGGGCAGGCCTGCAGCTGTGGGGAGTCTCCCCCCTCAGAAGGACATTTTGTACTAAGCATGTTTTATTATAAAAAACAAACACAGGTAGAGTTCATAATGCATATAACAGACAAAAAATAAGACATTTATCCTCAATGTTTATAACAATTAAAAATTCATTGTGTTATAATGAAGAGCTTATGGTTTCTCTGAACCCAGCCAGTTTTTTATACATCATAACCCTTTAAAATGCTTGTTTTGCTGTTATTGAGATCTTTAGGTACATTAGCAAGGTATGAAAGCAGTCACATTTCCATTTCACAGAAAGATTTAATGTGGCAATGATGCAAGCTTTTAGCAGCGTGTATTATTGTCACAGAGTTGTTTGTATATGCAGATGACCGGGGGATATTGTGTGTTAAAGTTTAACCATGCTGTGTGTCTCTCGCGGGTGTCAGTGCAAGAATGTGTTGAGATAGCAGAGCTGCACGGGCGCCTGCTGAGAGCGCGTTGAACGTTAATCAGAGTGTGGCGCTGTTAAACACCCACGCCTGCCTTTGATGTTTGAGGGGGACACAGGCTGCTCTGTCACCTACAGGGCATTCGAACAATGTGCCACAAGGATATAGACAGCTTATCTTTGAGTGCACGGTGATATCAAGAGGAAAAAGAGGCCTTATCTTTATTGAGGTTACTTCATCCTTTAATGTATCCTCCACAGATTTTCTAAACTCTTCTTGTCCCTCTTGTTCAGGCTTTAATGGTCCACACTGTGAGCATAACATCGACGACTGTCCGGGCCACAGCTGCAAGAATGGCGGCATGTGTGTGGACGGTGTGAATACCTACAACTGCCAGTGCCCTCCTCATTACACAGGTGACATTTTGCTTTAAGAATAGCAACTTCATAAGACAACCTGAGAGGAAGACATTTGTAAACCTTTCTGTTGTTTTTTTTAACTCTCTCAGGTCAATACTGCACAGAAAACGTGGACGAGTGTGAGTTGATGCCCAACGCTTGCCAGAATGGAGGAACGTGCCATGACACTCACGGCAGCTACCACTGCGTCTGCGTCAACGGGTGGACAGGCGATGACTGCAGCGAGAACATCGACGACTGCGCCAGCGCCGCCTGCTACCACGGCGCCACCTGCCACGACCGCGTAGCCTCCTTTTTCTGCGAGTGTCCTCATGGTCGCACAGGTACTGCTACATCCCAGACATGCTGTATTTGAAGAAAAACACTATATTTCAACCACAAAATATCTATATTTAGTAGAATGACTCACATTGAATCCTATAGAAATGGTGAATTACATGGTAAATGAAGCATCTTAAATTCAAGAAAATTCTTGATTAAAGAAGTAAAAGCTTTAAGAATGGCATAACTTTATAAAAAAACACATTTTTACAAGCTCTCAAATAACTTGGGCAGTATATCAAAAGTCTCATTTATCCAATTATATGCTGATTATATACTTCAAAAACATATACAATTCCCAGAAACCTTTTTTAAAAGAACTTTAGATTTTCATAGACAAGTAGCCCTTATAACACTGTTCATATATTAGTGTTTAAAATACTAAGGTTTTACAATGTGTTTGGGAAGTACAGAGCATTTAAGCGCATAAATTAAACTCGGACTGTACCGCTTGAGTTGTGTAAGAGTTCATAAAAGCATGTTTCAATGTTGTAAAGTGTCAAGAAACCTTTCACTTTTGAAATTCTTCCTTCACGGTCGAGGAATGTGAGAAACAACATATCTTACTTTTCTAAGGTAACACAGGGTGAATATCTGATATACTGATGCTCTTCTTGTGTGTGAAATATTCCCGTAACAAAGTGATGAATGCAGTGACACAGTTCGATTAAATCTCATCTGGTGATGCTCACAGGTTTGCTGTGCCACCTTGACGACGCCTGCATCAGCAACCCATGTCAGAAAGGCTCCAACTGTGACACCAACCCCGTCAACGGCAAGGCCATCTGCACCTGCCCCCCCGGGTACACTGGCTCTGCCTGCAACCTGGACATCGACGAGTGCTCCCTCGGTAAGTGACAACACTTAATGAAAACCTTCCTGCTTCCTGCAATAACTCTGCACAACACATCCCCTCAAGTCGGGGATGTAGCTCCTGGACATTTTAACATCCAAAAATCCTAATGCATCCATCTATGTCGTATATTCACACGGTACATTTATATTTATTTTAATATGCTATTTTCTGACAAACTCCATGTTGATAACATCTATATTTTGTTATCTGTAATTGGCCCCTCATAGTGTATATTTGACAGTCTACTAGTCATTATGTATATATTTGACTTGAAGTTTAAGTTCTACTTTTATTTGATGCCTGGGATCAGTAAAGTGTATGGTATCTTATCTTAGCTTATCGTCTTTCTGGAATAGTTTAAAAATAGTGTTATGTCCAGTTATATGTGCATAAAATACCACGTTTGCATGACAACGTGTATCTTTTATGTCAGGCGCCAACCCTTGTGAGCATGGCGGTCGCTGCCTCAACACCAAAGGCTCTTTCCAGTGCAAGTGTCTTCAGGGATACGAAGGACCACGTTGTGAGATGGACGTCAACGAGTGCATGTCCAACCCCTGCCATAACGATGCCACCTGCCTGGACCAGATCGGAGGCTTCCACTGCATCTGCATGCCAGGTAAGAGCAGGGATTGATATTGAAAGGGGAAGTGGGATGCGTGGATCTCCATAATATTCCATTTTTAAAACCTGCAATTTGACTAATAACTTATAACTTGTGTGTGTGATTTCAGGGTACGAGGGTGTGTTCTGCCAAGTCAACACAGATGAGTGTGCGAGCCAACCTTGTCTCAACAACGGCAAGTGCGTGGACAAGATCAACTCCTTCTACTGCGAATGCGCCAAAGGTGAGGAATAATGAGGGAATTTTAAAGATGAGGAATGAATGGAGTAAGAAAAATGAGTTTTGGGATCCATTGGGTCTCTTTTCTCCCTTTTTTGTTCAGACAATAGAAGTCGCTATTAAAGAGTAGAGTATTAACTCGGCTGTAAATGAGTATAGCATGCCACAGATCAAATGTGAATGATTTACTTCCTCTAATAATTTAAGTGAAAGTGTTTCGGGTGAGCAGGACAGAGTGGGTCAGGTTGCAAGAACATTAGCATTTTTGGCGGGTTTGTGTAAGAGCTTAGCGCCAAAATTGGGGGCAGGGATTGGTTTATGGCCGGTGAGCTAGAGGCCATTGTGTTAGGGTTTGAAAGGAAAGATTTCCCCTGCACAGTAAGATCAGAGGAGGAGGGGGGTTGGGGGGGCGACCTTTAGTGTCCTGCAGTCCTACTTCAGATGCAAATTAGTTTTTCTTTTTGCATCTGGCCATGACATGCATATATAACTTTTAATGGCAAATGTGTTTTTTCTTCTATGCATTGGTAGGTTTTTCAGGGAGTCTTTGTCAGGTGGACATTGACGAATGTGCTAGCACCCCCTGCAAGAACGGCGCTAAATGTACCGACGGTCCCAACAAGTACACCTGCGAATGTGCAGAAGGTAAACAAACTCTCTTTTTACTGAAATCGCATGCATTTTGTTGTAATTCATTCCTCTCCAAATAAACACTCCTTCCTCTCTTTCCTGTGCAGGTTACTCAGGGCAGCACTGTGAGACTGACATTAACGAGTGTTACTCTGACCCCTGCCACTACGGCACCTGCAAGGACGGCCTCGCCTCCTTTACCTGCTACTGCCGCCCGGGGTACACCGGCCGCTTGTGTGAGACAAACATCAACGAGTGTCTGAGCCAGCCCTGCAGGAACGGAGGCACCTGCCAGGACCGGGAGAACACCTACATCTGTGCCTGTCCCAAAGGAACATCAGGTAGACTTTAGACCAGGGCCACATACAGAAAACCTAATCAAAATCCAGCACAATAAATTGAACACACTCTTTCTTCTCCCTAATATCATTTGCTCACTTATTTTCAATCTCCAGGTTTCAATTGTGAGGTGAACCTGGACGACTGTAAGAGCAAACCCTGCGACTACGGGCGCTGCATCGACAAAATCAACGGCTACGAGTGTGCATGCGAGCCGGGCTACACAGGTGAGCACTGGGAGGAGTTTACGGGTGGGGGGGCTGGCCCCTTGAGCTTTGGGAGGGGCAGGTAGGACAGGTGGCTGGCGGGTCCACTGCTGCAAAACAATGGTGTCAGATATCCTGGGTGGTAGAGAAAGGAACACAGTCCCATACCTGATACACACACAAAACAACGCGCACACAAAGCGCTTACTTTGTGTGCCATCTGAAAAGGCTGTGACGTGGAGCCAGGAGAGTAAGGTGATACTTTAAAAGGAAGAGAGCTTGGCTTTTAATCACATGTCTGAAGTTTAGCTGTGTGTAACAGCACAGCAAATCCAATACAGATCTCAGAAAAAAGCACCAAACATACTTCACCTGCAATCAGAAGTGGAGAAGTACTCAGATCTTGTACTTGAGTAAAGTAGCAGTACCAGAGTGTAGGAATACTCTGTCACAGTAAAAGTCCTGCATTCTAAATGTTCCTCCAGTGAAAGTAGAAAGTACTCTCATCTAAATGTACTTAAAGTAGCGACAGTAAAAGTAGTCATTGTTTGATTGGTCCATTTCAGAATAATATCTCTGATATGTTTTATAATTACTGATCATTAAAGTGTTCTCAGAGCTGGTAAAGGTGCAGCTAGTTTGAATGGCTTTGTATACTGCAGGGTAGCTGCTGGATTTACTGCAGGTGAACTAAAGTCTGATTTAAGGGCTGATTATATTTACCATCATTAATCCTAATCTGTAAAGTAACTAAAGGGATTAAATACATGTAGTGGAGTAAAAGTACACCATTTACCTCTGAACTGTAGTGGAGTAGACGTATAAAGTAGCAAAAAAATGAAATACTCAAGCTAAGTACAAATACCTCAAAATTTCACTTGAGTAAATCTAAGATAAGATGGACCTTTATTGATAGCAACAGTTGTCATAGCAACAGAGTAAGACAGAAACACATATAGTACACGGGATAATAAGGATACAAAATAAAATAATGAAAAATAAAATAAGAATAAATATGTACTAATGATATGAAGAGAAATCAAACTCTGAACAGGTTCATACATCTGTATTAATATATATGTATTATATGTATATGTATTAATATGTGTTAATATAAAGACATGTGAAGGTGCCAGCAGCAGCGGTGAAAGTCTGCAGTTCGTTTAGATGCTGCCTCTTCAGTTGCTTTACTCCTCGCTCTGTGATGCAGCGGGAATAAAAGTCCAAGCCGCACAAGTGGACCCCTCTTCCTCCCTTTCCTGGCCCAACAGAGCTGGTTCTGACCGGTAGTGGCTGTGTGATTATGCTGGAAATGAGGAAGAGGGGATGTGGGGGCTGGGAGGGAGGAACAAGTGTGCAGGCTTCTCTCTCCCCCCCCCCCCCCCCCCCCCCCCCTTCCTCCTCCTCCTCCACCTTTGTGTGCTGACGGGGTGAGTGTGGAGGGCATGGCAGGACGGAGAGGGACAGAGGACTATTGTGAGTGCAGATCAGGCAGTTGGGCCCTCCCCTCCTGATTGATGAAGAGCAGGGTGGGTGAGGGGATCCGAGAGGGGGGGGGGTTAATTGTTATTCGGCCGTGTGTGAAATGGCTCTGGCCTTCTGTCCCCCTGTAAACAGCCCTGGGTGAGGTTAGCTCTCCCTGGATGGGGGGTGCTTTGTGTGTGAATAGGGAGAGTAGCTGCAGCCCCCCCCCTCACCTCCTGGCAGCACTCCCCCACCCCCTACTCTCAGATCCAGCTGAAATCCTCCTTCTGCCTATTCAACAGGGCCCCATTTGATCAATGGAAGAGAGGCAAAAAGGGCCTCCAGGGGCCGCAAGGCTAGAGAGACATTGGAGCGGCCCCAGCTTCTGCCTGTTTAATGTTCAGAAAGTCTTTATTGTGCAAATACAACTCAGCTAGCAGCTGTTCATCTCTCTAAGTATGTTTTGCACATTTCTGCGCACATTCTGCAAATCCAAATTCCTTTATGAGTCCCACAGCCCGGACATCACAATCTTAGGGCAAAAGCGGGCAAGCAATGATCAAAAAACAAAAAGTATTAGTACAAAAAAGATATTATCTGACCTACTCTTGCAACTTATTCTCTTATATTGTATATGTTTGCACCCCCATACACCAAAGCAAACTCCTGGTGTGTGTAAAGGTGCCTGGCAGTACATTCTGATTCTGATAAAGGCTCCAAAAATACCACAGCAAAAGTTCACTTAAAGCTGTCCACACCCCATAATGACTCAAAATCCTTTCTGATTGTCTTTCAGGATCCATGTGCAACATCAACATCGATGAGTGTGCCATTAACGCATGTCACAACGGAGGCACGTGCGTCGATGGCATCAACAGCTACACCTGCCTGTGTCCGGAGGGCTACAATGACGCCACCTGTCTGTCTCAGGTGGACGAGTGTGGCAGCAACCCCTGCATCCACGGACACTGCCAGGACCTCGTCAACGGGTGAGCACGGATACACATTCTGCTGTGAATGGTTGGCAGCTCAATTAGGACATGAGGGCTATTACTGCGGACGTCCCTCACTTTCTTGATTTTAGAAATATTAACCGTAATTCATCAAAAATGTACTATAGAACGTTTGGATAAAGCATCTAATAAGTGACAATCTAGTATTACACATCTAAGCCAGCATTACATTATAGCGTCAGCTTTTCAGCATACATACTGATATCTCTTCAGCAATATGTATTCTCTAGTTATCCTTCTCCATGACCAATATCTCGAATACTCTGGATGGACAATATCACTACAGGCTAGAGGAGAAGTCATTATTTTCGATTAAGTGTGAAACTGTTTCTTAAAGGATGTACAAGCAAATCTTGAAAAAGCAACATGATTTACCTGATGTATGCTTCACATTACAGCTACAAATGCACTTGTGACTCTGGCTGGAGCGGCCCCAACTGTGACATCAACAACAATGAGTGTGAGTCCAACCCGTGCATGAACGGGGGAACCTGCAAGGACATGACCAGCGGATACCACTGCACCTGCAGAGCGGGCTTCACTGGTCAGTTAAACCTCATCTTTTCACCATATCCTCATTGAGTGTGTCTCCACATCTAACCGGAGTGTGCTCTCTAATCCTGCCTCTGTAGGGCCTAACTGCCAGACTAACATCAACGAGTGTGCCTCCAACCCCTGCCTGAACCAGGGCTCCTGCATCGACGATGTGGCCGGATACAAGTGCAACTGTCTGCTGCCCTACACCGGTACAACAGCATGTTTCACACTATCACCTGGGCTGTTTGATTAAGTTAACTGTTTGCATAGCTCTGAAAATGTAAAACAGTCATCGGTTTCCACACAGAAGGCTTGTCCTTGTGTTGTTAGAGAAAACACAACACAAACAGGGATGTCTGTTTCTGGCATTTCTGTGTGGAAAGATCTGCTATGCAGGACTAACAGGTGTGTGTGTGTGTGTGTGTGTGTGTGTGTGTGTGTGTGTGTGTGTGTGTGTGTGTGTGTGTGTGTGTGTGTGTGTGTGTGTGTGTGTGTGTGTGTGTGTGTGTGTGTGTGTGTGTGTGTGTGTGTGTGTGTGTGTGTGTGTGTGTGTGTGTGTGTGTGTGTGTGTGTGTGTGTGTGTGTGTGTGTGTGTGTGTGTGTGTGTGTGTGTGTGTAATAACATGCCAAAGCGGCTAATATCGGCCAGAGAACTGGTGCCTACTCCATGCCCCATTCCCACTTCCGCTACGTCCTGTTTCCTGTCTGTGATCGTGACAATAGCAGGAAACAGGAAGGCCCTTCCTGTTTGGCTAAGTCGTCATGGAAATAGATAAGGAAGTGGGATAGAAAATGGGATTTAGAGATGTATGTCACTCCTCGAAATGTAATCTTTTACAGGGACCTTTTTATTCATTTATTTTAAGACTTTTCAATATATAAGTATGAAGAAGTTGCTCCATATATCCAGCGCACTGCAAACACTGACCACTGTTTCCCCCTGCTATCAGGTGATAACTGTGAGACCTTGCTAGCGCCCTGCAGCCCCAGACCCTGTAAAAACGGGGGGGTTTGTAAAGAGTCGGAAGACTACCAAAGCTTCTCTTGCATCTGCCCCGAAGGATGGCAAGGTATCTATCAATTTGTACCTTAAAATGTATATAAGAAGTGGACAATGGTTTCTTAAATGCGGTATTTGGGCCATCTCCAACTTCTTTTACTATCTTCTCCACCCTATTAAGGTCAAACATGTGAGATAGATATCAACGAATGTGTGAAGAGCCCGTGCCGCAACGGTGCAATCTGCCATAACACCATGGGGGGCTACCAGTGCAAGTGCCAGCCAGGCTACACTGGCCAGAAGTGTGAGACCGACACTGACGACTGCAAACCAAGTAAGGAACAGAAGCAAGCTCTCCAGTTGTCTGAACTTATAAACTAGAGATTGGTTGTTGATTGTATTTCTCGCTCTGTGTCTCAGACCCCTGCAGTAACGGAGGTCTGTGCCGTGACAGCATCAACTCCTTCACCTGCACCTGTCTGCCCGGGTTTCGTGGGAGTCGATGTGAGCAGGACATAAACGAGTGTGAGAGTAACCCCTGTAGGAACGGAGCAAACTGCACTGATTGTGTCAACAGCTACACCTGCACCTGCCCCCCTGGCTTCAGCGGCATCAACTGTGAGCTCAACACCAACGACTGCACCGACAGGTAGGTCGCTTTTTCAATACACTCTCCACTCATCTAACCAGCCTGTCTCTGAGGGTTTACCACATTCTCCTCGTGTCTCTGCAGCTCCTGCTTTAACGGGGGCACCTGTTTGGACGGCATCAATACGTTCACCTGCCTCTGTCTGCCTGGATTCACCGGCAGCTACTGCCAGTATGATATCAACGAGTGTGACTCCAAACCATGCCTCAACGGCGGGTCCTGTCTGGACAGTTACGGGACATACAAGTGCACCTGTCCTCATGGCTACACCGGAATTAACTGTCAGGTGAGAATCATAATGATAAATATACATTTTTGTAGTGCTTAATAATACTCAAAGGGACTTTACAATTTAAAAACATTTCATACAAGCTAGAAAAAAACAATAATGAAATGGATAAAAAAAGCTTTATTGTGTTTAGCTGTTTTCAACATTGAACACTCAAAAGTAAAACGCTACCACACAAACAGATCTTCAGGACAAGGTGGACTAATCTCAATTTCACCATTTTCATTGACAAACAAAGATGACCCTAACCCTACATTTTGGCCACCAGGTCAGAAAACATTGGTGTAAATCTTTTCATAAAATCTGTGTGTGCTTATTTTAACCTTGAAGTGTTCAACTTTGCAACTTTTGGAACCAAGGTTTAGCACCCCATCACATACTGGGAAGGTGTTTCCTGTCAGAGACCTAACTTCTATATTCTTTCCTTAGAATCTGGTGCGCTGGTGTGACTCTTCCCCCTGTAAAAATGGAGGAACATGCTGGCAGCAAGGAGCCTCCTACACCTGCCAGTGTCAGACCGGATGGACCGGTCTCTACTGCGACATCCCCAGTGTGTCCTGTGAGGTTGCAGCCAAACAGCAAGGTAAGATGACCTGCCTTCAAGTTAATATGCCTCACGTGATATAGCATTTTATATCTATTAGTTGTGTTTGTCATTTGTGCCTTTTGTAACTCCTGCCTCTCGGTTTTCAGGGGTGGAGGTGGCTCACCTGTGCAGGAACTCAGGCCAGTGTCTGGATGCTGGAAACACTCACTACTGCCGCTGCCAGGCCGGATACACCGGGAGCTACTGCCAGGAGCAAGTGGACGAGTGCTCCCCCAATCCCTGCCAGAACGGAGCCGCATGCACCGATTATCTGGGAGGCTACAGCTGCGAGGTAGGACAAAATGAGATCAGGATTAAATAAATAATTTGCAAATCTTCAGATATGATGAGAGATAATTGGACCGTTGAAATGTTCTGTATAAATTGCTCAAAAATTCTTGAAATTCTAATTGCAGTTTATTTTGGAGGTAATCCCTATCTGACTTGATAGTTTGAATTTTAGATAAAGAAATAACATAAATTGCTTTGCTTAATCCAGGTCTTGCATTAGGGATCTCCCAACAAACGAGCAGAGGCCGAAACATTGGTTATAGCATAATAACATCTGACTTTATTTGATAAATAAAGTGAAATAAAGAGTTAAATGCATGCACTGATATCAGCCCAGTTAAGGTGCTTAACTAGAAAAAGTGCAGGAATCTGAAAAACAATTTGTGTAATGATCTTATTATTTCCCCTCAGTGTCTACCTGGCTATCATGGTGTGAACTGCTCCAAAGAGATCAATGAGTGTCAGTCCCAGCCCTGTCAGAATGGAGGCACATGCATCGACCTCATCAACACGTACAAATGCTCCTGTCCCCGAGGAACTCAAGGTACACACCTACACAACACACCCAGAGTCATATAGTGGCAAAGAATCCCCCCAAAATCTAATCTAATTTCTACCTGACTTGCCTCTCTCCTGTAGGCGTGCACTGTGAGATGAATCTGGATGACTGCACCCCCTCCAGCGACCCCCTGACTAATGAGCCAAAGTGCTTCAACAACGGGAAGTGTGTGGACCGTATCGGAGGCTATCAGTGTGTGTGTCCAGCGGGATACGTTGGAGAGCGCTGCGAAGGGGATGTCAATGAGTGTTTGTCGGACCCCTGCGACCCCCGAGGCTCCTACAACTGCATCCAGCTCACCAACAGCTACCGCTGCGAGTGCCGCACGGGATACACAGGTACTGAGGAGCATCCTGCCGCAATATCCCTGTGTGCCATGTGTGAATGGTGTTCAGGTGCTAACTCGTGTATTTTCTGTCCTCCAGGTCAGCGCTGTGACAAGGTGTTTGACGGCTGCAAAGGAAGACCCTGCAAAAATGGAGGCTCCTGTGCTGTAGCCAGTAACACACCTCACGGTTTCATCTGCAAATGTCCTCCTGTGAGTACAACCCAAGACTCTTCAGAGATGTATCTCAAGAAATTATATTAATAATACACTTAATGATTTTATTGCAAGTGATCCTAACCTGTCCGCAACCGGTCTGTCCTTCAGGGCTTCACCGGCTCTTCCTGTGAGTACGACTCTCGCTCCTGCGGGAGCCTGAACTGTAGAAATGGAGGTACCTGTGTGTCGGGCCACCTGGGCCCCCGCTGCCTCTGCCCCCCTACCTTCACCGGCCCAGAGTGCCAAACCCCCACTGACAGCCTCTGCATCTCCAACCCCTGCTACAACGGCGGCACATGCCAGATCGCCCCGGACGCGCCTTTCTTTCAGTGCAGCTGCCCGAGCAATTTCAACGGCCTACTGTGCCACATCTTGGACTATTCCTTCGTGGGGGGCTTCGGCCGGGACATCACCCCCCCTCCGGAAGTGGAGGTGAGCTGCGAGATTCCTCAGTGTGACGAGTGGGCTGGGAACCACATCTGCGACTCGCTGTGCAACAACCACGCCTGCGGCTGGGACGGAGGAGACTGCTCGCTGAATTTCGACGACCCCTGGCAGAACTGCTCGGCAGCGCTGCAGTGCTGGCGCTACTTCAACGATGGGAAGTGTGACGGACAGTGCAACAGCCCGGGGTGTCTGTACGATGGCTTCGACTGCCAGGGACAGGAGGGAACATGCAAGTAAGTGTAGAAAACAGAAAAAAATAAATGTTCATCATGCTAATGTGTTTGGGGTTGGTCATATATGTGTATATTAGTACGGGTGCTGTGTTGTACCGGTATTGGTGTCAAAGGTGGTATTTAATTATTATCAATAATTATAAATAATTATTATTTTGTACAAACCACCCCTCTGTATTTGTAGTTTGAATTTTTTTATTTCCCAAAAAAGGAACAAAACTCATTAAAAAAGTTATACATGAGTTTGACATTATTACTGTATGAGATATCAAGATAGTATTGTTATCATCAATGTGTTTTTTTAATAAATATTTTTACTATAATTTACTACAGTGCATACCAAAATAATTGACATCAAATAAAACTAATTAAAACAAACATAATACTGACAAATCAAGAATAAAAACTAAATAAAAGTCTGATCATGCCTTTATAAGCACTAACCATCCTCCGTGTTTCCTGCAGCCCGCTGTATGACCAGTACTGTAAGGACCACTATGCTGATGGTCATTGTGACCAGGGCTGCAACAATGCTGAGTGTGAATGGGACGGGCTGGACTGTGCAGAGAACATGCCGGAGAAGCTGGCAGACGGACATCTGGTCCTGGTGGTCCACATCCCCCCCGAGCAGCTAAGGAACCGCTCCTCTACGTTCCTCAGAGAGCTCAGCAGCGTCCTCCACACCAATGTGGTTTTCCGCCGCGACCCCAAAGGAGAACCCATGATCTTCCCGTACTACGGCAACGAGCAGGACCTGGTGAAACACAACGTACTGAAGCGCTCCGTGGACGGCTGGCCCGAGTGGGCCGCCATGCCCGCCACCGTTCTGGGTCAGGTCAAGGAGAGCGTGTCCACCATGGTCAGCCCTCGCAGACGCAGAGAGCTAGATCCTGTGCAGATTAAAGGGTAGGCACCACCAACAACAATTTCAAAGTAAACAAACAATAACAATTAACACATGACAGTGCAGGAAGGAGCCTCCACCTTAATGAAATCCACAACGTAATGGAGAACACAAGATCAATTTACGAATAATAATAATATAGATATATTTTTTTTAATGCAATTTAGATGTTATTGTTCATTTTCATAGACAAACAGAACCAGCGATACAGTACAAAGACCATACCAGTTTATTTTTCTATTCATTGATGAGCTGTATTAAAGTGTTAATATTTACTCCCCTGCCTGCAGGTCTATTGTGTACCTGGAGATTGATAACCGTCAGTGTTACCAGCAGTCCAGCGAATGCTTCCAGAGCGCCACAGATGTAGCGGCGTTCCTCGGAGCGCTGGCCACCAGCGGGAATCTCAATGTCCCCTACATCGAAGCTGTCACCAGTAAGTGACTGATCTCAAGTGTTTTAATATGTCGATATTTAACGTATAATCAGCGGTGCCATGTGACTCGATACATTTACTCAACTTTTGTAGTAAATGCAAACTCGACTTGAATCGAAATGAATGATCATCTATACATCTTCAAGTAATTATTTAGATTTTGTTTTATGGTAAGAAATATATATTTATGCAACAGTGTTGTATTAGTATAGTTTCCTAAATAAAGGATCTAAGTACTTCTTCCATCTCTGCCTGTTATATTAAAACTGGCCACCAAGTTAAGATGAGCCTTCATTGATCCCTGTAGGGAAATGCAGGTGTTTTGCAGCAACAGCAAAAAGGCAGAAGTAATATCCTTTAATCCCAAGTAACTCTAACGTGTTTTCCCTCCAGGTGTGAGACCTACTCCCTCCGGCTCAGAGCTCTACCCCATGTACGTGGTCTTCCTGGGCCTGGCTGCTCTGGGTTTTGTGTGCCTCGGTGTTCTGGTGTCCCGTAAGAGGCGCCGCGAGCACGGCCAGCTCTGGTTCCCTGAAGGATTTAAAGCTTCAGAGCCCACCAAAAAGAAACGCAGGGAGCCTCTGGGGGAGGATTCTGTTGGATTGAGGTATGGACACTTTGAAAATGGATACAATCTCTACCTGCAGCTTAGTGTTTTCTGATTTAAAGCATCTAGTCTAACCTGCCTCCTCTTTTCAACAGGCCTATGAAAAACTCTGACATCAATCTGATGGATGACAATCAAAACGAATGGGATGATGAGGATCCAGACTGCAGGCGCTTCAGGGTAAGAAATAACTTTGCCTTTTGTCTGAAAAAACGTTGTTTATCACTCTCGCAAACATTTCTCTACGTGGTTTCGATGCTCATGTTGTGATGATTTGTGTCTCTCAGTTGGAGGAGCAGGCCATGTTGGATTTGAGTGACCGTACAGACCACAGGAAGTGGACACAGCAGCACCTGGATGCAGCTGACCTGCGTATTGCTTCCATAGCACCGACTCCTCCTCAGGGAGAGATCGAGAATGATTGCATGGATGTGAACGTCAGAGGACCAGGTTTGTACCCTTGTTGTTGGAAAATTCTGACAAACAAGTGACTGAGTTGATTAAAATACCCTTTCCTCGTGTTTCAGATGGTTTCACCCCCCTGATGATCGCCTCCTGCAGCGGTGGAGGACTGGAGACCGGTAACAGCGAAGAGGAAGAGGATCCCTCGGCAGAAATCATCTCCGACTTTATTTACCAAGGCGCCAACCTACACAACCAGACCGATCGCACAGGCGAGACTGCCCTCCACCTGGCCGCTCGCTACGCCCGTTCCGATGCCGCCAAACGCCTCCTGGAGTCCAGCGCCGACGCAAACGTCCAGGACAACATGGGACGCACTCCGCTGCACGCCGCTGTGGCTGCAGACGCACAGGGAGTCTTCCAGGTACACTCCTCTTTTCACTCTTATCAATCTCCTGGGTTTCTCAGTAGAGACTTTAATACATGTATGGAACCATGAACACGTGTCTGGTTAAAGGCTGTTTATGCTCCAACTTTTAAAACACACAAAAATTCAACTAAAAATCATCAACTATAATTTTAATAAATGAAATAAATAATAAAAGACACAGAAGGTTATTAAACATAAATGAATATTATTCTAAAATATAATAACATTTTAGAGTTATATTCCAAAAGTCCATGAAGAGGCCAATTATAAACAGGGCTTCTTTGTCAGATATAGTATTGAATAGATTGTTTTTAATAATAACAATAATGAACTTTATTTGTATTGCACATTTCAAACTAATTTTCTAAGTGCTTTCACATAAAATACCTTTAAAACACAAGGAGAATAAAGTGAACAAAGCAAGCAACAAGCAAAGGATCAGAAAGTAATGAAACACAAATAAAAGCACATACATGCAATTCCAAAAAATTGTGCTTTAGACAGAGTTCACAGCCCTGATTAAAGACATGTGCTTGGTTCTACTTGTTTAAAATGTTCCAGCACATTAAAAGCACTAAACGAAACACCTGTGTGTCTTTACAGATTCTAATCCGAAACCGCGCCACTGATCTTGACGCCCGCATGCATGATGGGACAACACCGCTGATCCTTGCTGCGCGATTGGCTGTGGAGGGGATGGTGGAGGAGCTTATCAACTGCCACGCCGATGCTAACGCCACGGACGACTCTGGTAAGCTAACTAACATGTTATCAACATATGATCATCTCCACAGTTCATGAAGATGCCTCCCAGTGTGCTGAGCTGTTTTGATAATCATCCCTCACCTTCCTCCTCTCTCTGCAGGAAAATCTGCTCTGCACTGGGCCGCGGCGGTAAACAACGTGGAGGCCGCCATGGTGCTGCTGAAGAACGGAGCCAACAAGGACATGCAAGACAACAAGGTGTGTGTGTGAGGAAGGGACTGTCAAATGCTCCGTACATTCACAGTAGTACATTTGGTTTTTCAAAGGTTAAAATGAAACCCCTTTTTATAAAAATCTCTGTAATTAGCTTTTTTCAGTTTTTGACTTGCATCATCCCAAATGTTTCCAACAATTTCAAACCAATAGACATTTTTATTTACGATGATTTAAAATAGATATTTTTCATTTGGTCTGTTGTAATGGCATTACGTGTTTTTTTGCTGTTTTTGTAAGCCAAAAAACATCATTCATTTACTTTTTATTCAGGTTAAGGCCACATTTTAACCATATTCTTCCTAATTCTTTGTTGTTTTTAAATATATTTTAACCGGATGATGGTCATCAAAACATCTGAATCTTAATTTATCAGAGAAACAAGCTGAGGAAGCATTTACATTACTGAACTGCATCAGAGAAATACTACTTTTTTTTAACACGAACAGCTACATTTGGTGTTTTTAACTTAGTTTGAAGAAGCTGATCACAATAACATACTCCCATCATCCCAAACTACAAGCCGTCATCAAACTCTGTTATTGTTTCCATTGAGAGAGTCTTAGTATCAGAATATTAAGTATTAATCACTAAACCGTTATTTCTTTAATCTCTTTACAGGAAGAAACGCCCACCTTCCTTGCTGCCCGTGAAGGCAGCTTCGAGACAGCTAAAGTTCTCCTGGAACATTTCGCCAACCGTGAGATCACTGACCACCTGGACCAGCTGCCCAGAGACATCGCCCAGGAGCGCATGCACCACGACATCGTCCGCCTGCTGGACGAGTACAACGTTGTTCGTAGTCCGGGGCTCCACAGCGGGCCCCTGAGCACCTCCAGCCTCTCCCCCCCTCTCTGCTCCCCCAATGACTATCTCAGCAACCTTAAACCCAACATCTCTGTTAAGAAGGTCCGTAAATTGAGTGCCGGAAAAGGAGGGAAAGACGGAGGTAAAGATAGCAGGATGAAGAAGAAGAAGTCACTGGATGGGAAGGGGAATCTGCTCGATACGACAGGCGTCCTCTCCCCGGTGGATTCCCTCGAGTCTCCCCACGGATACCTCTCCGACGTAGCCTCACCTCCCATGACATCCCCCTTCCAGCAGTCGCCTCCCATGTCTCTAAATCACCTCCAAGGCAATGGGGATCACATGGGCCAGATGATGGGTAAGGATATGAGCTGCTTGTCTTTTGACCCACCACGTCTCTCCCACATGCCCGTCTCCAGCCCCAACAGTCAGGGCAGAGGAGGAAGTCAGTGCGACTGGATCTCCAGGATGCACCCGGGTGTTGGCCAGCAGGGAGGCTACACCCAGCCCATCTCCCACAACATGATGGGGGCTCTGCATGGCGTCAGCACCGCCACGCTGTCTCAGATCATGGGCTACCAGAACATGCAGACCAGCCACCTGGTGATGCAGCAGCAGGCGCACTCGCGGCAGCTCCAGCACCAGAACTCCAACTCCACCACGGCAGGACTCAACCAGAGCTTCCCCAACGTGGATCTGAATGATGGGCGCTCCATGCCCATCCTCACCGTCATGCCGCAGGAGACGCAGATCCTCGGCACACAATTTCTCACCCCACCCTCCCATCACAGCTATTCTGGCCCAATGGACAACACCCCCAACCACCAGCTGCAGGTGCCCGATCACCCCTTCCTCACCCCTTCCCCAGGCTCCCCCGACCAATGGTCTAGCTCGTCCCCACATTCCAACATGTCCGATTGGTCGGAAGGAATCTGTAGCCCACCCACAAGTATCCATTCGCAGATGAACCTGATCCCAGACCAGTTTAAGTAGAGACTTTAAAAAATGGACAGTAGGAAAAAATTCAAAGAAATACAGAAAGAGAGTGACAAAGCTGTCTAAAGACATTTTTTATTATCAGTTTTTATACTAACGATAAGAACAGTTTTAGGAATTTTGTATTTATTTATGTGCTTTTTTTTTTTTAAATATTAAGAAGATGCTTTTATATTTATGCTTTTTTATTCTTTTTTTTATTTGTTATGTATGGGAAGATTAGAAACTGTTTTAAAAGGAGTGTATATCTTAAGAAAAAGACTCCTAGATATGTACACTGGCTATTTATTTGTGTCTCGTGTTGCTTTATTCACTGGATTTATCGTTCTTCATAAAGTTTTTATTTTTTGGGATTGGCAACGCTTTGTTTGTACAGATTTTTTTCTCCCAGCTTTTTATAGATTATTTTTAAAATTTCAGTATTAATTAATTATACTTTAACCTACTTTGTGTTTTTAAATGACACAGGTTTTGTTACTGAACTACACATTTCACTAAGTCTTATCACTGAGTCCATGTTAGATGATAAAATATATATTTAAAGTGTCGCCTTTCATGAAGTTGCTCGCTCTCACAGAGTAACTGAGCGAAGGTAACAGAGACCTTAAAGCACAGAACAAATATACCTTATGAGTTGACAGTTGTTGTGAGTTGATGTTTAACCTGTAAAGTGTTAAATTGAAGACCTGTTGTAGAACATGTTACATTTGCCACAGTTAAAAATAGTGCCAGTGTGATTTAGTTTTTCCTAAGAAAAGCAACATATTTGTGAGATTTCTTGAAAAGAAAAATGTCTTCGACATGAAGGACATAGTTTGTGAAAGAAATGGGGACCTTTGTTTGTGTGTTGAAAGACACCACCTGCACTTTGTGTGGTTTAAGGTGTCTAGATGTCATGTTTTATAAACTAATTCAGAGATACGAAAGATGTTTTTAAGAAAAGATGTAATTCAAAATCAATGTTCATGCAAAGTTGTAGTTTGCAAAGAAGTATTTCCTGATTTAAAAATGTTTTGTAAAAAATGTCTTGATTCAATAAAAGTTGCTGTTAAGATTTAATATATGGCTTCATTTCCTTTAGTGTCCTCCCTGTTCATGTGTAGTACCTCCAAGCTGAATACAAAGAGAAGTTCACTTCACACAGCAAGCCTCTGTGTCTGGGGCCCTCTGGTGGTGATAGTCTGATACTGCCACTGCAAGCACCTCACAGAGCAACTACATTTACTCAAGTACTGTACTTAAGTACAATTTTTAGATACTTCTAATTTACTTGAGTATTTCCATTTTATGCTACTTTGTACTTGTACCTCACTACAATTCAGAGGTAAATGTTGTACTTTTACTTCACTACATTTATTTAACACCTTTAGTTGCCGGGCAGATTAGGATTAATGATGTGAAATATAATCAGCCCTTAAATCAGACTTTAGTTCACCTGCAGTAAATCCAGCAGCTACCCTGCAGTATACAAAGCCATTAAAACTAGCTGCACCTTTACCAGCTCTGAGAACACTTTAATGATCAATAATTATAAAACAAATCAGAGATATTATTCTGAAATGGACCAATCAGACAATGACTACTTTTACTGTCGCTACTTTAAGTACATTTAGATGAGAGTACTCTACTTTCACTGGAGGAACATTTAGAATACTTTTACTGTGACAGAGTATTCCTACACTCTGGTACTTCTACTTTACTCAAGTACAAGATCTGAGTACTTCTACTTTTACTCAAGTACAAGATCTGAGTACTTCTACTTTTACTCAAGTACAAGATCTGAGTACTTCTACTTTTACTCAAGTACAAGATCTGAGTACTTCTACTTTTACTCAAGTACAAGATCTGAGTACTTCTACTTTTACTCAAGTACAAGATCTGAGTACTTCTACTTTACTCAAGTACAAGATCTGAGTACTTCTACTTTTCCTCAAGGACAAGATCTGAGTACTTCTCCCACCTCTGATTCTCTATGTTGTTGGAGACTGTGTGTATATATTTATTTGATAAAAGCGTTGTTACAGTCTTAGGCAGTGAAGAAGCTTCCAAAAAATCTAGGGCCACATACAGAAAAAACATACGAAAGTCCCCTCACTAGAGGTGAGGTTTATTGCCTCATAAGTTAAGTTAGAAGTTAGCAAAATCAATCAAATGTATGTAAATGATGCGTGATACTTAAATATTATTTTACATTATTGTACAGAATGTGAACATGACACCCTCTGCCCCTGGAGCCTCACATCAGACAAGGAGAAACTGCTAAAGAAACCCCAGTCCCCCTAAAGCAAAAGAGGTGGATCCCTCCCCTGGACCGACAGACGTGCAACAGATGTTAAACAGATAATACATTTACAACATAGGCAGTCCAAATGCTGAAAAAATGCATGCGTCTATAAATAAGAAAAAAAAATGATCCACGTGGATGACAACAATCCTCTGGGTGCCATCAAAGAAGTAGTAAGGTGGGCGTCAGGCTCCAGCAACAGTCACAGCCACGACTCAGGATCCTGGCGTAGACAGACACCAAAAGACATTTGGGGAAGCTGGGTTATTTGGAACATGAGGGAACACAGGTACAGAGAGAGAGAGAGAGAAGAAGTAAGGTGTCCCCCGACAATCTAAGCCCATAGGAGCAAAACTATGGACTGGATCTATTCAGCCATAACTATAAGCTTTATCAAAAAGGAATGTCTTAAGCGCACCCTTAAAAACAGTTAGGGTGTCTGCCGCCCAAGGGCGAAACCATGTAGGTGATATTGGGGGGGTCCAAATGAGCATTGGGAAAAGCCTTCCTGCGGGGGGTCTGGGGGTCCTCCCCCCGAAGATTTTTGATTTCTTAGATGCCATTTCCTGCATTATAGTGCATTTTAGGGTGACCTGTAAGACAAATCCTAACCCCATGAAATAGATATAGAACAGTAGATTTCAGCCCTTGGTCCAAATGTGAGCCCCTCCCAAAATATTTAAAGTGAATTTTGTACAATTTTCATATAGGTCTATTGATAAAGATGTGCTTGTATAGAACATAGTTTTAAGAAATGCAGTATAATGACCAATTAACAAGTTACAATTCAAAGCTTGTTTTTTATTGTAGGCTGTCAAGTAGCAAAACACAAATACAAAATGTGCAATTGTTAACTTATTGGCTTCTTAAACAAAGATAAGTGATATTCTGATAATTAGGTCAAAAAGAGCATAGAAATATATCTAAATAAGACTTAAATAAATGCCCCAAAAGTACGGAGGCGTTCCCCATTCATTTCCACAAATCTTTGACAGATCTGTCTCCTGTCCAATGCATCCAATTTGTCTTGATGGACATGGCAAACGGCAAGATTGTTTAGCCGGGTTTGCGTCATTGATGTTCTCAGCCATGTCTTCAAGCGTCTAAGGGCACTAAAACTTCGCTCAGCCTCTGCTGAGGAGGCAGGAACAACCATGACAAGTCGCAAGAGGGCCTCCACTTCCCTAAAAAGATGTCGTACCTCTGGCGTCATACCCTTCAAAATCTCTGCTACCTCTGAGAGACTTGTACTGGGGTAGTTGGCCTTGAACATTTTCAACTGTATGTCCAAAGACATGGCATCCAACTCTGGGTATTCATTGATGAGTGTATCCATCTTCCCAGTGATGACAATGTTTTCTAACTTCTGTAGCCTCTGAAGCCCCTCTTGGCTAAAACGCTCTGAGCACTGTGTAACGACAGTGTCTAAAGTGCCAAAGTACTGCACTCTGTCGTAGTCTTGAGCCGTATGATGCTGATGCTGCATGGCTGGACCAGTGAAGCGTTTTGGGGGCATTCTCACGTGAGGCATTTTGATGGGCTGCAGGCTTACAGATGTTACAACCTGAGATGCTCTCATGTACAGCTGGCCAAAATGCCCTTCTGATCTTTTCTCCTGGATCCCTCTCTTCACATGCTCCACGGCAGCCAGCATCCCTGATGTCGTCTGTCTTCTCTGCTGCAGAGAAATGTTCAGCTCCTCCAACATCGACATCACATCTTCTGCAAGAAGAAGGCCAAGAAGTGTATTGCCCCTCAAAAACTTCTCATGAAGGCCACTTGCTTTTGCAGCCACATCCATCATGGAAGACTGAGCCATTTCCTCTGTTGCAGCAAGCACGGAGTGGTACTGATTGAGAACAGAGCGAATGGCTGGCGTTCGCACCGTCCACCTGGTGGGGCAAAGAGGCTTCAGCGATGTGTAAGGAGCTGTATGATCCGACTTCGCTATAGTTGCAAAGATGGCCCTGAACTTCATAGACTGGTGGAACAACACGCCCAATTCATGCACCAAATGAATAGCATCTCTTATGATAGTGGAGGATGCACAGGCAGCTTGGGTAATAAGATTGATACAATGTGGCCCACAGTGAACATAAACAGCCAGAGGTTGCTCCTTCTTCAGATGTGCTTGCACACCCTGCATTCGTCCCGACATATTGGCCGCCCCATCGTATGCTTGACCTCGTAGCTGGGAAAGAGGTAGATTCAGGTGAAGCAGGACATCTTTGGCTGCACTTGCGATGTTCTCTCCAGTAGTGGATGTAACCTGGTAGAGACCGATAAATTCCTCTCTGGGTTGCAAGTTTTTGTCAATGAAGCGCAGACAGAACGACTCTTGCTCGACTCCAGCTGCATCCTGTGTCCCATCAATGATGAGAGAGTACTGGATTAGGGGCAATGACAGGATCTCCTTAACGATGTCATATACTATTTTGTTGCCGATTATTTTTATGATTTCATTTAGAATTTTTGGGCTGGTGAAGTTATTGCCTCTCTGGAGCCAGCTGTTGAATTCGGCGTCATCCTCTGCTTTATAAATCATCAGTTGGTGCAAGTTTCCCTCTTTGCTGTCATGCCCCCTGAAAGCATTGCCTTGCCTTGCCAGATACATAATCCCACCCACAATCTTCAAGAGGCTGTTCCTAGCCTCATACTGCTGTTTCTGTAATTGCGTTGAGAGTTGTGTAGTGATTGGCTGTTTGCTGTGCAGATAAGTGGTCATCGCTGCTGCATGACAGTTGCTGTTTTCATGCTGATGGAACTTCTCAAGTGCTTTTTTCCAGTTACTGAAACCTGTTGTTATGAATGCCCCATCAGCCTTACTGGCTAAAGACAATTTCTGAATTGCAAAATATTTGGCACAATAAAAACACAACACCCCCTTCAATGCCTTGCTGTAATGAAGCCACGTGTGCTTCCTAAACCAGCTGTCCTGAAATTTTAGTGTCTTTTTGGTCAAGGACTGAGTTTGAATAAAACAAGAGTTTGGCTGATGTGGGCAGCTACCAAGCTCCTCTGCATGCTGATCACTTCTCTCCCTGCCTGGGTCTGTCTCTCCTGAAAAATATATAATATGAAATGTTGACTTATACTGCTAAACTAAGCTTATTGGGTGCTTACCCTTAGTATTTATTTATGTGTTCTACAAAATTGTTGTTCTTATTCCAATATCTTACGTGTATCTTCTGAGCAGGTGCCTGTCTGTCCTCTCCCTGCAGGTGCCTGTGAATTTCCAGCCTCTGTCTCTGCTTGTCTTCCTCCACCTCCTCCTCTATCTCCAACTGTGGGTTCTCCTCCACTACCACCTCCATCCTCTCCCTCAGCCTCTGCTCCTCTATCTCTTCCTGCAAAAATATGTTGATGCATGGCATACGAACAGATTAGGGATAGTATGACTGTAGAATTGCATGGTAAGTTAAGTTGTAGCAAAAAGGGCTTGCCAAAAAGGACAAAATTATTACATCGACATAATTTATTCAACACAAAAACATGGTTGCACAATATCACATGCTCTTCCAGGATCTGACGATACACCACACAATTCCCAATTTGTGTTTTAAGCAGTAGCCTACTGTCTCTTCCACAGAAATACATGTAAATAAGAAGAAAAAAAACTTGTTATTGTTGTTGTTATTTGTAGTAGTACTACTACTACTACTAGTAGTAGTAGTAGTAGTAGCAGTAGTAGTATTTTAATTCATTATCTGTTTTGTTTGGTCCTCAAAATTCACTGAATTTAAACTTATGAATAAAGAAATATACTTATTCTTAGTCTTCTTCTTCTTCTTCTTCTTCTTATTATTATTATTATTAGTAATAGTAGTAGTAGTAATAGTAGTAGTAGTAGTAGTAGTAGCAGCAGCAGTAGCAGTAGTATTTAATTAATATCCTAGTAGTTGTACGGGTAGTAGAAAGAGGTCTCTGTAAAACTCCATACAAGTTTGAGGAGAGTATTTATTAAAGTGTGCAACACATTGCTATTGCGATATCTATTGAGCATTATGGTACTGACTTATAAGTTAATGGTGCAGTACTTAGTTATGTTGTTTGTCCACTAGAGGGCGCTCTGAGACCTGCATAGTGGGCATGTCGAGGTTAAGCTACAATTGAGGTAGACCCAGCTAGGTAGCAGGAGATCGGGAACTGTTCCAGTCGGTGTTGTAATGTAAAGTGTGTGCTGATAATTCTGACAAGTAAATAAGTTATCAAACGGATACTTATGGAGTGAAGATGTTTTATTGGATGAAGATGCAACAGCTATATTTCTAATTTGCATTTAGTTTGGTGGTGTAGATGTATCAAATCAAATCAAATCAAATCAATCACTAACGTCCTGGGCTACTTGATGTTTTCGGGTTGCTATCGTGTTGTGGATTACTAGCTAGCTGTATTAATGTGAACCATGGCAAGATCCTGGAAGGTAGGCTAATCAACCAGTGTTTTCTTATAAGTTCTCTGCAACTGTGCAGTAGCCTAGCTCTAACGATGCGCCCTGCCACGTTGCTAAAACCTGTCTAGTGCCTAAAGAGCAGAATAAGCCTTAATGCTTTTATGAAGGGTTTCCATTCATTCATCCATTTTGCTTAGTTTTTAAAGAGGGACCCTGCACTTACATTCCTGACTGTAAAGAATGAACGAATGTCTCGTTTCTTGGGAGGGGGGCCGTCATCCATTATGTCACCGAAGTCTAGCTCTCCGAAGCTAAGAATCCGCGACCGCAACTTGACATTCTGGGCTAAGCCAAGTTCACAACGGGGGAAGGGGGTCGCAATGTTTTTTTTTTCCTTGATTGTTTGGTTGATTCGTTCTCTTGTGTTTCCCACATTGAAAGTAAATCTGGAACAGCAAGGGACTGATCTAGGAAAAAAGGAGGACTTTTATGTCACATACTAGACAAAATATTGGAGGGGACAGATTGGTACTTTCCCAACATTGGGGGGGACGTGTCCCCCTCAATGTCTATGGTGGTTACGCCCCTGCTGCCGCCCGAACCCAAACTGGAAGCTGATTCCACAAAAGAGGAGCTTATAAGAAAAGGCTCTGGCTCCCATTGTACTTTTAGACACTCTGGGTCTGGGAAGAACCATAACCCTGCATTCTTGGAACGCATGCCCTCGTGGGATAGTAGTAGGGTATAATGAGCTCTTTAAGATAGGAAGGCGCCTGCATTAAGGGCTTTGGAGAGAAGAAGAATTTTAAATCCTATCCTGTGTTCTATAGGGAGCCAGTGTAAGGCAGCCAAGACAGGAGTCATCTGGTCCCTTTTCCGTGCTCTTGTCAATACACACGCTGCAGCATTTTGAATCAGCTGAATCTTAACTGACTTTTGAGTACATCCTGATAATAAAGAGTTACAATAATCTAGCCTTGAAGTAACAAATGCATGGACTAGTTTCTCTGCATCGTTTTAAGGCAAGATATGCCTGATTTTTGCAATGCTACGTAGATGAAAGAAGGCGGTCCGTGAGATTTGCAGTATTTGGGCGTCCTGATCAAATATAACTCCAGAATTCCTTACGGTTTCACTTTGTAGATTCTTGGGGCTGAGTACAATAACTTCAGTTGTGTCTGTTTAACATTAAAACATCCAAGGTCATCCAATCTTTTAAGTCCTTGAGGAAATTTTGAATTTTATTTAGATGATTGGTTACATCAGGCTTGATAGATAAATATAATTGATTATTATCCACGTAGCCTAACTGTTGAGCATGGAGGCGCAGTCTTCCGTTCATTCGCGTGGGTGGAGATTAAGCAAAGAGTCATTCCTTCTCTCTTTAGCCTTCATCCAGGCATATTTATTTTAGCAATATCAATACAGTAGTTTCAACTCCATCCCTCGTGTCTCACGCACGGATCATCACAGGTGATTGAACAGACAGAACTAACGTGCACCGTGTAGTGACGTCACATAATATGTATCATAATACATGGAGTAAGGGCGCATCACAAAGTAAAACTTAACAGTAACAATGAAAATGCACAGCGTGGTTCCCTATACTATTGCCTAACGGAGGCATATATAATGTCAACAAAATAGATGCAAGCACCGAGCCCTGTGGCACTCCATGGCTTCAGTCCTTTGTCTGAAGCTATTAGAAAGAAATGTGTGACTTTCTCAAGAGCTGTCTCGGTGCTATGATGTGTTGAAAAGCCAAATTGAAAATTCCAAAGAAATCTTTTTTTTTTTAGTTACTCACAACTGTTTTGAGAGGAATAGATTAGAAATAGGTAACTCTGTGCAGGCCTGCAGCACCCTCTGTTGGTGATCCTGAGTATTGCAGCAGAGGACAGAAGAGAACAGCGTCCCCATAGAGACAGGGCGACAGGCTGCTCAACAGGACACCGTTACACCGCTCTGAAACAATGGCAGCCTCGATATGAAGCAGCCGGCTTTGGGACATTAACATTTTCCTCGAAATCAGACTTCCGGATGGTTGCCAATCAGATTTTTTATTATTGGATTACCGACCATCAGCCGCAGCTTTATCCCGAGGCCGGAGATCTGTCTGTGTGTGTGTGTGTGTGTGTGTGTGTGTGTGTGTGTGTGTGTGTGTGTGTGTTTGTGTGTGTGTGTGTGTGTGTGTGTGTGTGTGTGTGTGTGTTTGCAGGGAGGAGTCCTGTGTTTCACTGCTAGCTGAGCTAAAACCAAGCATGTCGGCGATTTAACAGCACAAACACAAAGCAAGCCAATGCACTCTTAAAGGTGAGTCTTTGTTGTGTGTTCCAGCTTTAATTTCCCAAGTGTGTGTGCGCAGTATAGCAAGCTAACATGGCTAATACTATCATCTGAATGCTGCTAGGTTTAGGTCATTCATTGGTCACCACAGTGCAGCCTCGACTGGACCTAGCTGGAAAATGCATTGTCAGTCAAAATGGTGTATATGTTATACATTTTCTATAAGTAATAAACATAAAGCAGCTTTAATGTATGTCAAATAGTGCTGCTTTGCTTTCATTTCGACCTAACACACCATCAGCTGATCATCAGCTGTGCAGATAAAAGGTGTTTTGTCTTTGATTTAAATACATAAATGGGCATTGCGCAACATCTTGTTGATTGACAGCAGAGACATTAGCAGCAGGGTAAATGAGGTGGATCTATGTGTAGTATTTCATAAAAAACGTGATGATCAGAGCAGGTGCTGTCAGTGGGAGCTGCAGGCCCTGCTTGTTGTTCTTCATATCATATCGATGATGTAATGCATGGGCTGATACTGGGGTAATAATGTTTCGGTGTCATATTCAGAAATGTGTCCTTAATAGAGACTTAATAATAGATTAGTAGAGACTACCTGGTGCAAGGTATGGCCTGTTCCTTTAAGATTCAGCATCACAGCCAACACTAGAAAAATACATCTGAAAATATATCCTTAAAACATTACCTTCTGCATGCAGGAGCAAACTACTATAATTAATAATCAGTTTTAAAGTTGCCCATATAATATTACATTTCGAAAAGACTTATTTTATAAATGTGCAACATCACACATAGAATTAGTATTGATGGTAATAAATAATATCACTTACTTTACATGTGATTATAAACAGTTCATATACTAATACATTACACAAAATCTTATTATTCATTTTCATTAAGCTACTTTTCTTAGTCTCATTCCCTTATTTTATTACATTTTTTAAATTAAAACTGAATTCTTTTTTGACTGCCTTAATTTTGTAATAAAAATGCATGTCACTAGCGTGAATGTATTTAAAATTATGATATATTATTTATGAATTATTAATTCATATTTATTTAAATAATTTTAATAAAAATAAATCTATTTATTAATTATTATATTCATTATTGTAATTATTATTTTATAATGGTGTATTGGTTTTTACTATCATTATTCGTATAATTATAGGCATTATTATTAGTATTATTATGAATGCTATTATTATAATTATTAATATTGTTATTCTTTTTTTTTCTTTCTTGGTCAATTGATATATTATGACTGATTTTTAAAACCTTTTTATAACTAAATCATGATTGATTGTTGTTTGTGTGTGTCCGACTGCAGGATGGATGTGGAGGTGAGTGCTGGCAGGGACAGCAGCTGGAGGCGGGCAGCAGCAGCAGAGGATGTGGGTGGTGGAGGAAACATGGAGGCTCAGGTCGTACCGCTGGAGCTCTACGACTCTGCCAGAGCCAAAATAGAAGCAAATCTCCGCTGGTTGTTCGCCAAAGCTTACGGTAAAGGTAAGACTTTATTCCCTGCTCACTGGTCAGGCTCTGAACCCACACACTGCTCATTTATTGGAGAACATATCTATTGTCTGGTCTTGCTATGTAGCCAAGGAGTTGTCCCCTTATGATTATTCTAATACAAATATCAACAGCTTCTCATGTTGTGTTATACACGGTGTTTGTTTTCTATACAGTAAAAGCCTTAGTTGTCTGATTAACAGTTTGCTGAATACAAATCCTGTTCAAAACAATCCCATCAGTTCCTTTTCTGGCATGATTTCTTGGAGAGGAACAAAACCAAGAACATAATAACAGCAGAGTTTTAACAAAAGTGTTGCCAATAATGTAAAAGCTGATATTGTATGAACCTGGTATTAACAAAAAGAAAAATACAGTACAATATGCAGCCATACTGTGCACAGGAGTATTTGGAAATGAAAGCTTACACATGTTTGACTTTAGCTTATTGCTTTTATTGGAACTTCAAAATAGTAAAGAGAATGATATGCATCAAACTTCCCTGGTCAGAAACATTGCAGTTATACTTCAAGCTGAAACGATGAATGGCTGATAGAAAATAAAAAACAATTTTGATCCACATTAATCCTTTAAGTCACTTTCAACCAAAAAACGTGAACGTTACTTGCAAAGCTTTGCTGCTTTTATGTGCTGGTAAACTGAACACAGTTGAGTTTCAGACTGTCTGCTGTGCATGTTGTGCTGCTTCTTTTAAGGCGAGGTGGTGCCCACCTCCGCAATAAAACCCTCCAGGAATCGATGAAATACATTGCAGCTGGGATGATGCAGTGAATGTATGAAATGTGACCATGCAGAAATGGATTAGGAAATACAGTTGTTATTGTCCACGTACAGGGAATAATCACCAACTATTTTGATAATTTCTTCCCGCAGAAACGGAAGAAAATGCACTTTTTAGCCTCTCAGATTTGGATATTTCTTGCTTTTCTCTGTTTTTCCTATTATAGTAAATATCTTTGGGCATTTGGATTGACAACTCAAGACATCACATAGGACTTGAAGAAACTAGGATGAACATTGTTCACCTTTTTCTCAAATATAATAAAGACCATTAATCCATAATGAAAATAATTGATGGTTGTAGCCCTAGTTTATTTCAGTGTTCAGTCCAAAAAGACAGTCTGACTACAGTGTATCTACAGTTAATCTCCCTCTTAGTAAATCCTGTATTCAGGTGTTGACAACCTTCCTGCTGAATGTACACTGGTAAAAATGCTGCTCCAAAAACAAGTAAAAAGATAATGAAAGCAAGGTGTTTTCGATGTTAAAAGTAAAATAAATCTGCCAATACAAAAAGTGAAATTTAGGTTGGTAAGATTTATTGAGATAACATGGGATATTGAGATGAATGAGATCTTCTGATTAGCTGGGAAAACATATTCTGAACTATATTTGTTCAGAATCATGAAATGTTGTGTTGCAAAATAACCGAGAAACGGCCACAAGTTTTCAGTTTTTCTTACGTTATAGTGACTTTCCAATAAAAATGTGTTTTCTAACATAAAGTAAGATTCATTTCTTGAAACAAGATGATCCATCTTTCACAGCTGTTATCTTAAAAGTGTTTCATCTGAGATCCAACTCAAAATAAGATGGTGCTTGGAAAGATACTAGAAATGAGACAAATATACTTGGCAATATTTCGAATTGCAGTGTTGAAGTGTGATGTGTGTGAGAATCATTTAGATTTGCATTGCTTTGCTGTGGTTATTTTTATTATGAGAAATGTAAACAGACTTCCTGAGTAGAAGACGGCAGCGTTGCAACAGAGCCGAGATTCACGTTCTCGAGTGAAGCTGACATCTCACCATCAGCCAATTCCTTTATACACGGCCCAATAACCCTGCTGCTCTGATGAGCTCTACTAAAACATTAAACATGACTGCTCTACATGTCCCGGCTGTGAGAACATGTCTGGAGAAGACTCTGAATGTAGGTTTTTGTGTCACTCGCTCATTCAGAGGGTGCAAAAGTACTGCCTGTCATTTCATTAAGAGTTCACAGTGAGGTTTGCACTGAAAAACTGAAACATTGACTTTTATTAAATGTATTATGTCACCAGATTTCACATAACTGTATTAGGTTAGTTGAAAGGAATAATATTCTGTTTAAATAGTTTCAACTTAATATTATTGCTTTCAACTAACCTAATACAGTTATGTGAGATTTGTTGACTTTATACTTTAAACTCAACATTTCAGTTTCTCAGTGTGTAAGCCATTCAGTTATGGATCATCTAATCCATTTTAGGATCTATGCCTGCAGTACTTAAGTGTTTCCTGCCTTGCTGTCTCCTGTTTGCAGTGAATGACTCAGTAGATTTGAAAGGGAATAAACCCTGTGTGAGGTTAAGTCATCTTAAACAGAGGTGGGAGAAGTACTCAGATCTTGTACTTGAGTAAAAGTAGAAGTACTCAGATCTTGTACTTGAGTAAAGTAGAAGTACCAGAGTGTAGGAATACTCTGTTACAGTAAAAGTCCTGCATTCTAAATGTTCCTCCAGTGAAAGTAGAAAGTATTCTCATCAAAATGTACTTAAAGTAGCGACAGTAAAAGTAGTCATTGTTTGATTGGTCCATTTCAGAATAATATCTCTGATATGTTTTATAATGATTGATCATTAAAGTGTTCTCAGAGCTGGTAAATGTGCAGCTAGTTTGAATGGCTTTGTATACTGCAGGGTAGCTGCTGGATTTACTGCAGGTGAACTAAAGTCTGATTTAAGGGCTGATTATATTTACCATCATTAATCCAGATCTGAAAAGTAACTAAAGGGATTAAATACATGTAGTGGAGTAAAAGTACACCATTTACCTATGAATTGTAGTGGGGTAGAGTAGAAATACAAAGTAGCATAACATTGGAATACTAAAGTAAAGTACAAATACCATGAAATTGTACATAAGTACAGTACTTGAATGAATGTGCTTAGTTACTTCCCAACTCTGATCTTACAGTAAAAGATAAAAACAGATAAAGCCAAGAATACAAAATGGTATCCTAAACCTGTGAATACACAATCAGAGACTCATCCCATTTTGCAACGTGAGGATTCAAGTCTCTCGTCTGTTATAAAAAGAGACACCTGAAACCAGTATTGCACCAAGTCAGCACGATTGATATCACATTAATCTCCAAACAACTAGAGGACATTTGTTCTTAGAGCCAATGGCAATATTATGAGACCGTCCTTCTGGTGAAAGGGAAAGTCGTGATTTTATAAACCGGGTATGAGGTGATTATCCTAGTTTTTTTGTAGCTTTTGTGAATACTAACAATTTAAAACACCAAAGTCACGATAACAGAAACACACTTATGTCACTGTGGATTAGTAATTCCTATGATCTAGATAACGGGTTTAGTTCTTGTCAGAAAGTAATGTCTGACGGCAAGTTAAAGTGGTGAAAATGCTCTTAATGTAGAACACAATTAAGGAGATATTGAGGTTTTTAGGTGGCTTGCATTTATTTTACTGCTAGAGCACATTTTATTTCTGCGCTGCTACTACTGACTCCTCTAAACTGTGAGCGTGCCGACTGTCATTCTGTTCGTGACTCACTGGTTATGAATAAGTACCTCTTCAAAAAAAATCCCAACTATCCCTTTAAAGCTTTACCTCTCTGTTACTAAACAGGGCAGAGTTCAGGAGCCTGTGACGAACAGCAGAGCGTCACCTTTCCCCCCTCAGGCTTTCTGCTGCTCCCTTCATCTGATTGGATGCTGCGGACGTCACACTGTGCCAGGGACACTTCTACGACTACACTATCTCAACTCCTTTTCACACAGAAAAGACAGGGCTAGCTTTCCATTGGACCAACATGTTAGATGTTAGAGTACATGCACATTGATGAAAGATGTAACGGTGGGAACACTGAATTTAGCAGCAACAGATAAATAGCATTTACTTTGGTTTTGTGAGGTCATGGCTATGGCATGGCAAAGGTCCCACTTCGGCCTGCATGATTAAACAAACAAAACAACCAATTTTGACTGAAATGAGGAAATGATAATTTTAAATAATGTTACTTTATTTTTTTAGAAGGGTCTGCACCAAACAAGGATTTTTATCTAGGTCTGTAGAATACTGGATGTAGGCCTGTATTTCTCTGCAGCTCCACAATAGTTCATTCAGATATTCAGATATTTAATATTAATACTGCGATTTGGTTATTGGACCGGTCCATATTGCAGTTTCAATAAAATGCAAATACATTTTACGGCTCGAGTCCCACTTACACCTAAATCCAGAATCCCATTTTCTAACTTCTTAGAAATCCTTAGCCTGCTATATTCCCATTATTATTATTATTATTTTATATTTAGAATAAACAGCCCAACATCTGTCACTGCTGTTTCTCTTAACAATATGTCTTGTTGTTGCTCAGTGTGACCGTTTTCTGTGATCTCTGCTTAGTGATAGTCGGTTTATTAGTTTAGAGTTCACAGTGACCCGCTGTGTGTGTGTGTGTGTGTGTGTGTGTGTGTGTGTGTGTGTGTGTGTGTGTGTGTGTGTGTGTGTGTGTGTGTGTGTGTGTGTGTGTGTGTGTGTGTGTGTGTGTGTGTGTGTGTGTGTGTGTGTGTGTTTGAAAGCCACCACAGCCAGTCACATGTTTAAGTGTTTAATGGGATTGGACCTGAAGATGTGTTTCTTTGTCCAACACAGGCTACTTGTTTAGACTCTTGACAGTTTTATAACAGGCCTTAAGGAACCCAGAGAACGTTTATAAATGTTATTATAAGAAACCAGGGATAAACTCTGATTAGAGATGCTTTTATATTTCCCTTATCTTTTACTAAACTTTGAGAAAAACTGATTATTGTTGAAATAGCAACCACATTGTTACGTAAAAAATGAAACATGGATTATTAAAATACAAATATAATCTCATTCTAGAGTGTGAAATATAGATAGGCCACGAGGAGTGTGTCATGTACGTTTTGATTCAATTTGACATATATTATACATATCCCCTAGTTTCCTGTTTGCAAACTAAATTGTAATTGATGTCACTATACAAGTTTACTTACAATAACTGGTTTTGTTTTTATTGTTATGTCTGTATATTTTTCTGCCTCCAAAAATCCAGTCTAAAGCTGCACCCACCACAAATACAAATGCATTGCTCATTTATTTACTGTATATTAATAGAAAATACAAGAGTGTGCGCTGTGTAGCCAACATCATACTGAAGTCCCAGATGCTAGTTATGATTTCAATATTCTACATTTCAATGAACTTTCCTGGTTAAAAAATGTATAGTGTATGCAATGGTTAAACAACAGAGAAACAAACACAAGGATCCACCAAATTTGATTTTTAAAAGTTGTGTTTAGACTACTTTCTAAGAATGAGAAAGTAATGAGGGTTATTTTTGAAAATGATACATTTTGAATGATTTCTTTTGTTATTATTAAATGATCGGCCGTGCAATATCTGCATTAATCAAATATCGACTCAAAAACCATGGGAGGCTCGGCTACATTCAACTATTTAACATGATAGATTTGGATGCATTTACATTTTTTCTGCAGTGTCAGACTGTTTGAGGCAGCTGAGAGGAATACTGTCTGCCTATATTTCTTTATTTTTGGAGAGGACAGGTCAGTGTTCCCCTGCAGACCCTCAGTCTGACAGCCCTGTCAGCAGCATCTCTGCTGATCAATCTGACCTTGTGTCTGAAAAAATAGAAACAAAGGCTTTCCCTGCACCCCCTCCTCTAGATACCCTCCCTTCTCTCACACACGCACGCACGCACACACACACACACACACACACACACACACACACACACACACACACACACACACACACACACACACACACACACACACACACACACACAGTTCCCTGATGTCAGGGGTGATAAAACGATTGAGTGAGCAGGCCTGGGTGAGGGGGTGTGGCGGCCACCCAGCCCCCGCCTTAAGTTGGCATCCATTCATCTCCACAGCAACCGGGGAGGATGAGAGTGCATGCTGGGATATCTGAGAGGCAGGGTAAAGAGACATTTGTTTGGAAATCTGCAGAGAAAGATGTGCAAGATTGTCTCTTGTTGAGAAACATAAATAACCTGTATAAGCCTGGAGGGGTGTGTGAAGAGTGTTCCTGTTCTGGGATCCTGGTGCACATATGGCAGGGGTCTCCAACCTTTTCCCCTCTGAGAGCTACCTCTAAAGAAAAAAAATTACGGAGAGCTACTTGTGTTTTATATCATGTGTAACATTTATTCACACGTATCTAAATCCCTAAATAAGGTTTCGTTTGGCACAAGCATACACGGAACATACATCCAACACTCACTATTTGTGTAAGAACATTAATACTCAAATTAAACTCAAAGTATGCATGTCAAAACATTTCTTTCTCTTTTCAACAACATGTTTTTTTTGCATGAACATTTTCAAAATATTGGCAGCCAATACTCACACTCAAAATACAGAAATGTAACTAAATATGTATCAGTATGCATGTCTATTCATTTCTTTCTTTTCAGCTATCACTGATAAACTCACATTTTTTGCATAACATTTACAAAACACTGACCTCTAATACTCACACTTTGAGTGAAACATAGCCCAAATTGAACTCATCAGCATATGCATTTCTTTATCTGTTCAAACTATAAAACACATTAAACTCACATTTTTTGCACAACATTTACAAAACACTGACACTTTGTCAAAACATAACTCACACCTTTGAAATCACATAGGCTTTCAGTAATTTATTCACTAGCCTACATATTCAGTCAAGCACCTCTAGTTAGTGAGATACCTGGCACTGCATGGTGCCAACAAGAGAGCTGTATGCTGGAATATACCCACTTAGGTTCACTCTTATGGAGTCTTTCAAATGTTCATCCGTCAGTCTTGTTCTGAACTTAGATTTGATGACATTCATGTCAGAAAAAGAAGATTCACAGAGGTATGTAGACCCAAACAAAGCAGCTGTCTTCAGAGCTGCTTGACACAGATGCTTATAGTTTTCTGGCTCAACCAAGCTCCAGAAATGTTCAGCATGCTGTTGAGATTTCAGCTGTATGTCGTTTTGGAGGTTTAAAAGTTCCATTTCCATTTCCACAGGATCGATACAGAAAAGGTCTGCCATCTGCCCAGAAATCTGACTAATGTCCACATTCATGAATGGGTTGGCAATTAATGTCACACAGGGCTCAAGTCTCTCAAAGTCTCTGAACCTGTCTGCAAACTCCTGGCCAAGCTTGATCAAGAGGTCACAGTACTTCTCTGTGTTCAAAGCATCAGCTATCCCTGCATGGGTTTCCAAAACCTTTGTGACAGAGGGGAAATGCTGGAATCTTTTGGCCTTCAACTGCTGGATGAAAAAGGCCAGTTTTGCGCTGAACGCGTTAACAGCACTGATCATGTTGCAGACGTCTTTCTCTTTACCTTGCAACTGTACGTTCAAGTTATTCATTTTCTCAGTTACATCTGTCAAAAACGCAAGATCAAGGACCCACACTGCATCAGATAACAAGGTGGTGTCCTCCCCCCTCTCTTCCAAGAAAATCTTGATTTCACCCAGCAAGGAAAAGAAACGTTGCAGTACTTTACCCTTACTGAGCCATCTGATGTCAGTGTGGAGCAGGAGATCTCCATAGGCCACAGTGCATTCCTCCAGGAATTGCTTGAAGGTCCTGTGTTGCTTAGCCTTTGCTCTGATGGAGTTGATAATCTTGACAACCGGCTCCATGACATGTTCAAATCCCATGACCTTCGCGCATAAAGCCTGTTGGTGAATTATGCAATGGTAGGCCAGAAATGGCGGAAACTCCGGGTCTGCTTTGCATCGGGCAATAAATCCAGAGTGACGACCTGTCATCGCTGGTGCTCCGTCAGTGGTTATTGACACCAGCTTTTCAATAGGGATCTTCTGTTCCGTGAAGTAGTTCTTCACAGCATTGTAAATATCGACTCCCCTTGTTGTAGTTTTCAATGAAAGCAAAGTCAAAAACTCTTCATGCGCAGTGAAATCATCAAAAACCATGCGGATGAAAACAGCCAGCTGGGCTGTATCGCTTGCATCAACAGATTCATCCAGCTGAATAGAAAACCATTTACACCTGTTAATGTCAGTTTCCAACTGTCTTCCTGCATCCACAGCCAGTGCAGACACTCTCCTTGCCATTGTATTTGCACCAAGTTGTACATCAGCAAAAGCAGACAATATTTCTGTCTTACATTTATGGTCCTTGAATAACGTTTCAGCCACCGCGGTCATGGCCTCCTTTACAACACTGCCCTCAGTGAAGGCCTTTTTGCGTTTTGTCAGGATGTGCGCCACTTTAAACGAAGCCTCCGTACAAGCAGTAGCCTTCTGTGCTGGTCTGGTAAAAACAGACTGCTGTCGTTGTAGCTGTATTTTCAGGTCCTTTATCTTTTCTTTTCGTAGATTGCTACCAGCGGGAAAGTTCCGTGAGAAGGGGCTGTGGACTGTGGTGAAATGGCGCTCCACATTGCATTTTTTACCGACCGCCACGCTTACTCCACAGATCAAACAAACACACTTGTCCTTTACACTTGTGAAACAAAAGTCTATTTCCCAATTCTCGTGAAAAAAGTATGTTTTCCGCCTCTTGTTGCATTCAGCGGCCATGGTCAAGCTAATGCCCGTTCGGTGTTTTGCCGCGTTTACATCGGAGGTCGGAGGTCGGAACTGGGAGTGACGTCACATTCGAGGTCGGAAAAGATGGACGCGCCTTGTTTACAGATTTAGCAATTACCTCGGGTTAGCCATTGTTAGCAATACCGGTTGATAGCAGCGCTCTGTGTCATATTTTGTGAAAACAAATATCGTAGCAACATATCTTCAGATAGAAGATGAGCGGTACTTTATGTACAGGTGACAAATGAAATTGGCATATTATGAAAATGTGTGTTTAAATGTTATATATACAGTCTATGGTTTAAATGTAAACTATTTGGCGAGCTACTTTGAAGGGGGCGGCGAGCGACTGGTAGCTCGCGAGCGACGTGTTGGAGACAGCTGACATATGGCCACTCTACAGAGCAGCACACAGTCAGACATGCTATAGGTCCTCTGTGCCAAGCAAGCAGTCACGGCACAAAAAAAAGCAAAGGTTTTCACACTGTGTTGTAGCTCTGATCTGAGCCTGCTGAGTGTGTGTGTGTGTGTGTGTGTGTGTGTGTGTGTGTGTGTGTGTGTGTGTGTGTGTGTGTGTGTGTGTGTGTGTATGTGTGTGTTTGTGTGTGTGTGTGTGTGTGTTTTCCACTGATGGATGCCTCAATTTGTCTTTTCATCACAGTCAGCTGCTTTTTAATGTCAAACTAAATGAGGAAAGATACTGTTGTTAAAGAGACAGTTCACACCCATATCTACAAAACTATTTCTCCTCCTGCATGTTTTGATATTTATCAATCTAGATCTTAAGTAGAGGTGATTGTAACAGTACATGTTTTAGACATAATGTTAAAGAGGACATATTCTAATCATTTTCAGGTTCATATTTGTGTTTTGTGCCATTACTAATGTTTCAGTGCTTTAAGGTTCAAAAAGGTTAATCTTTGGGATTTTAGCCTTTGCAGACCATTTATATGCACCAAAACCTATAGAACACACTGCAGGAAAGGGAAAATACCATAAAAGCAGAACATGGCCTTTTTAATACTTGCAGTAATCGTCACCCTTTTTTAAATTGATGCCAAATATGAAAACTGATGCCTTTCGAAGGAGGTAATATTGTTATTATTATAATTCAATACATCGGGTTTGTGATTAAAAAAAATCAAGTTCATTATTATTCCTGAACCCCTTTTGTTTTATAATTCCGCTCCTCTTTTTTTTCCATATCCTCATTTTATACATTAGTATACCAGTTGCTATTGATCATTCTAGAAAGTGCTGGAACCTCAATTTGGTTAGTGCTTCAGGCGTTAACTTTGGATTAACACATCCAAGGTTTATATAAATAGCTGACCCGTGTCTGTGTTCATGAGCAGGAAAACACCCCCCCGCTGGCTGGGACAACACCAGCAGCTTAACCATCCGGCTAAGTCCTGTTAGCCGCGCGGTTTACAGCCTCTGGTGCGCCTGTAACCAGCCACTGTGTGTCCTGTGCTGGTTCCTTCGCAGACAGGCTGATGCCTGACTACGTCACATGCTGAGGCATGTGTGTGTGCAAAAATAGTTTGAATGATTTGTGACTTTTATAACTTTTTAGATAAAATAAACTTACTGGAGAACCCTGATTATCCCAGCAAGTAAACATACATATAGAAATTAATGTATAAGGTCTACACAAATGTAACAAAATAGCAAAATGGGTTAATGAAATTAACCAAATTGCAGGAAGCAAATTATTTGATAAAGGCTAAATATGTTTCAAAATAAAAATTTTAAGGAAGTATTTTGCAGCTGCTGAGAAGTCATGTTCTGCAGACTTAAAAAAAATACATTTGTTTGTTACAGATATGAACCTTTATCATTTAAATATATTTTCAGTGATAATGAGAATAATAATGAAAAAGTGATCAATCCCTCATATACTGTAAAACATATCTCAATTTATTATAATGTCATTATAATATTCCGAGAACCAGCACCTTATCGTGGTGGAGAGGTTTGTGTACCCCGATGAACCTGGGGGCTGTGTTGTCTGGAACCTTGTGTTCCTGGTAGGGTCTCCCATGGCAAATTGGTCTCAGGTAAGGGGCCAGACTAAGATTGGTTCAAAAGACCTCATGAAAAACACATGTGAAAGCGAGGATACCCGACCTGGAGGAAGCCCGGGGTCCCCTTCTGGAGCCAGGCCCAGACCTCCACCTCCACCCTCCCTGACTCACTGGACCCCCTGCAGTTTGCCTACAGAGCAAACAGGTCCACGGATGATGCCATCTCCCTCACCCTCCACACTGCCCTCTCCCACCTGGACCAGAGGAACACTTATGTGAGAATGCTGTTCATTGACTACAGTTCAGCATTCAACACCATTGTGCCCTCCAAGCTCATCATTAAGCTCAGGGACCTTGGGCTCAACAGCGCCCTCTGTGACTGGATCATGAGCTTCCTGACGGGCAGATCCCAGGCAGTGCGGATGGGGAACATCACATCCTCCACCTTGACCCTCAACACCGGAGCCCCTCAGGGTTGTGTGCTCAGCCCTCTCCTCTACTCCCTGTTCACGCACGACTGCGTGGCCACACACAGCTCCAACACCATCATCAAGTTTGCTGACGACACGACCGTCATCGGCCTGATCACAGACGGCGACGAGACGGCGTACAGAGAGGAGGTCAGAGCCCTGACATCTTGGTGCCAGGACAACAACCTCCATCTCAACGTCAGCAAAACAAAGGAGCTGATTGTGGACTACAGGAAGAGGCAGAGAGAAGCACACACACCCATCACCATCGACGGGACTCCTGTGGAGAGAGTCAGCAGCTTCAGGTTCCTCGGGGTTAACATCAGTGAGGACCTGACATGGACACATCACACCAGGGTCATATCCAGGACAGCTCGACAGCGGCTCTTCTTCCTCCGCAGGCTGCGGAAGTTCAACATGGACTCCAGGATACTCTGCAACTTCTACAGGTGCACCATCGAGAGTATCCTGACTGGCTGCATCACCGCCTGGTATGGCAGTTGCACCGCCCTCAACCGTAAGACTCTACAGAGGGTGGTGAAAACTGCTCAGCACATCACCAGGACAGAGCTGCCATCCATGGAGGACCTCTACACCCAGCGGTGTAGGAAGAAGGCCGGTAGGATATTAAAGGACCCCCATCACCCCAGCAACAATCTGTTCTGTCTGCTGCCGTCTGGCAGACGGTACCGCAGCATCCGGACCAAGACCACCAGACTCAGAGACAGTTTTATACCACAGGCTATAAGACTACTGAACTCCTGAGCTGTGTGAATGTCTACTCACATCTGTTTATAGTACACACATACATACATATATATATATATTATACACATCTGCCATACATATCTGTTTATAGTACACATATCTATATATTATACATATCTCCCATACACATCTGTTATACATAATATATGCATCTGTCCATACCTCCTCATTCAACAGTGTAAAGTGTTTAAATACTCTCAATGTATTCCACATATGTATATATTTCACATCCTCAAATCTGTATTGTTGTTATTGTAAATATTCTTCTCTCTTTTTCACTATTTTATTTATCTTTTGCACCATGTATGTTGAGTTGTTGGAGGAGCACGCGACATAAGATTTTCATTGCCAACATATACACTGTATCTGCTGTGCATATGACAAATAAAACCTTGAAACCTTGAAAGGAGGACTCGTTGGCAAGCGTCTGGTGGCCGGGCTTGCCACGGAGCCCGGCCGGGCACAGCCCAAAAAAGCAACGTGGGCAACACCTCCGCTTCTCCGTCCCGCGGGCCCACCACCTACGGGAAACAGCGATGGGGTCGGGTGCGCTGCCAGAAGGGTGGCAGTGAAAGCAGAGGGTCTCGACGGACCAGACCCGGGCGGCAGAAGCTGGCTTTGGGGACGTGGAATGTCACCTCTCTGGGGGGGAAGGAGCCGGAGCTTGTGCGGGAGGTGGAGCGTTACCAGTTGGATCTGGTGGGGCTCACCTCTACGCACAGCGTTGACTCTGGAACCTTACTTCTTGAGAGGGGTCGGACTCTATTCTTCTCCGGAGTTGCCCAAGGTGTGAGGCGCCGAGTGGGTGTGGGGATACTTACAAGCCCCCGGTTGAATGCCGCTTTGTTGGAGTTTACCCCAGTGGACGGGAGGGTTGCCTCCCTACGCCTGTGGATCATGGGGGGAGAACTCTGACTGTTGTGTGTGCTTATACACCAAACAGCAGTTCAGAGTATTCGGCCTTCTTGGAGACCCTGAATGGGGCACCTGAAGGGGACTCCTTACGGCCCATACACACGGTTCCGTTCCATTAACGCTTGACGTCACCCCATTCACTTTGAATGGGTTGACGTCAAGTGTCGCCGAACTGCATTGTTGTTCCGTAGCGTCGGCTCCGTTGCTCGCGTCGAAAGTTGAAAAAAGTTCAACTTTTCAAACGTTGATGGAAGCACCAGCCAATCAAATCGCGTGTATGTAAAAATGCCGGGAGAGCGATAACTCGACTCATTTCCTCATTTACCAATAAATGGATGAATGATAATAAAAATGATAATAACTGTAGGGAATCACCTGGTTTTGTATGACCACAAACATGAGGAACCAGGCATGGAGGGAGGTGGCAGAGACAGTGGGTGAAACTGGTATATATTCTCCTGTTTGGGGAGTTTATATCCAGTGTACTTCATTTTAACATTGAATGGACAGCTAGCAGGCACATCCATTATATTAAGCTAGCATGGCATGTTGCATAAAATAGCGCCATAGACATTAATGCCAATCATCATATAACTTCACTCTTCGCAATAATCGAGCTCTAGAAAGTGGGCTTTTTTTTTGCTGTGAGTGTCCGGAGCCAGACGGGAGATTAATGTGATTGGTTCTCGGTTGCGTTAACCCCAAGCGCCAGACACACCCTCCGGCAAGCGTTAACGGAACGGAACTGTGTGAATGCTGCGTCAGTCTTGCTGGGAGACTTCAACGAACACGTGGGCAATGATGGAGACACTTGGAGGGGCATGATTGGGAGGAACGGCCCCTCTGATCTGAACCGGAGTGGTGGTTTGTTATGGGACTTCTGTGCTAGTCATGGATTGGCCATAACAAACACCATGTTCGAACATAAGGATGCTCATAAGTGTACGTGGTACCAGAGCACCCTAGGCAGAAGGTCCATGATCGATTTTGTTATCGTACCGCATGTTTGGATACTCGGGTGAAGAGAGGAGCGGAGTTGTCAACTGATCACCATCTGGTGGTGAGTTGGGTCGAGTGGCAGGCCTCTGGACAGACCTGGTAAGCCCAAACATGTAGTGCGGGTGAACTGGGAACGTCTGGAGGAATCCTAAGTCCAGGAGGCCTTCAACTCACAGCTCCGGCGGAGCTTTTCAGGCATCCCTGTGGAGGCTGGGGACATTGAACCAGAGTGGGCGGTGTTCAAAGCCTCTATTGCTGAAGCTGCTTTGTGGGGCTGTGTTCTGAAGGTCTTAGGTGCCTCAAGGGGTGGTAACCCTTGAACCTGCTGGTGAACACCAGTGGTCAGGGAAGCCGTCGGACTGAAGAAGGAGGCCTTCCGGTATATGTTATCCCTGGGTACTCCTGATGCAGTTGCAAGGTATCGACAGGCCCAAAGGGCAGCAGCCTCAGCCGAGGCAAAGCAGCGGGTGTGGGAGAAGTTTGGAGAAGCCATGGAGAAGGACTTTCGGTCGGCACCAAAGTTATTCTGGAAAACCGTCCGACACCTCAGGAGGGGGAAGCAGGGAACCATCCAAGCTGTGTACAGTAAGGATGGGACGCTGTTGACCTCAACTGATAGTGTGTTAGGGCGGTGGAAGGAACACTTTGAGGAAGTCCTGAACCCGACAACTCCGCACTCTATGTTAGAGGAGGAGCTGGAGTATGAAGGGGGATCAACTCCAATCTCATGGGGGGAAGTCACTGAGGTAGTCAAACAGCTCCACAGTGGCAAAGCCCCGGGGGTGGATGAGATTCGTCCAGAAATGCTGAAGGCTCTGGGTGTTAAGGGACTGTCATGGTTGACACGTCTCATCAACATTGCGTGGAAGTCGGAAACAGTACCGAAGGAGTGGCAGACGGGGTGGTGGTTCCTCTTTTTAAAAAGGGGGATCAGAGGGTGTGTGCCAATTACAGAGGCATCACATTACTCAGCCTCCCCGGAAAGTTTACTCTAAGGTGCTGGAAAGGAGGGTCTGGCCGATTGTCGAACCTCAGATTGAGGAGGAACAATGCGGTTTTCGTCCTGGTCGTGGAACGACGGACCAGCTTTTTACTCTCGCAAGGATCCTGGAGGGGGCCTGGGAGTACGCTCATCCGGTCTACATGTGCTTTGTGCCTGAATTCTTTGGCCATTTTCTATTGAATATTATTATTATGTTTTTATCAACAAAAAATACATGTACTGTAATTTCTAAATTGTAGTTTGCAAACCTTAGTTTCTACTTAAAATACTTGGTTGATTAGTATTAGTCCTTCAGTGACAGGCTGATGTCCCCGCGGTGTCTCACGGAGAGGTCCTTCCTTCCTGCATCGGTCAGACTTCACAACCACCACGGCCCCTGGTAGACCCCACACAACAACAGAGACTATATGCAATATATATATATATATATATATATTGCATATAGTCTCTGTATATATATATATATATATATATACCATAAATAACTGTGCAATTTATTCTCCCACCTTTTATACTTTCAACTGACTGCTATATCGCTAAACTGTGATTGGTACTGGATGTGTATTTTGTCAACTGTAAATTGTGTAATTTCCATTTCTATGTTTAAATTGTTTTAATATTCATGCTTCTTAACTATATATATCTTTGGCTCTTCATTTGCTCTAAAACATTTAAATTGCCCCTCTGTTGGAAGAATAAAGGTATTCTGATTCTGATTCTGAGTACACTTCTGCATCATACAGTATCATAACAGCATATTGTGATTTTTCAAAATGAACAATAAGTGTAAAATAAATGTCCAACATGTGGTGGACTGGAGGTTTATGTACCAAGTGGAAAACAATCTAGTAAACTACAAGAATGTCAAAGTAGCACTTGAGTAAACTACTTTCTGACATGTTCCCATTTGTAATGTTGGTGGTATTGGGCTGTGTAAATCACATTGGCTAGATGATTGATGGTATGCTTGACTTACTTTTGCAGATCACATCCCTGCAGACCTGCGGGACCCCTTCTACACTGACCAGTATGATCAGGAGCACATCAAGCCCCCCATCCTGCGCCTGCTGCTGTCGGGGGAGCTGTACTGCCGGGTGTGTGGACTGATCCTGCATGCCGAGCAGGCTGCCGTGCTTCACACACACCAGTCCGTCCTGCAGGCGCTCAGCAGGAAGGGCATCTACGTCCTGGTGACAGGAAACACACCTGTCTCTGACCTGGACCTCAGCTCCTCCCCCATCAAGATGGTGGGTATAGAACAGATTGTAGAAGAACATTAAAGCAACAACAAGGACAGGGGTGTCCAACCTTCTTTTACTGAGGGCCACATACAGAAAATATATGAAGGGCTGCGCCCCTTTCAGAGGGGAGGTTTCTTGCCTCATAAGTTAAGTTATGAGTTAGCAAACTCAATTAAATGTAGGCAATTACGCTTGACACTTGAATATGCTTAAAACAAACAGCCCACATCACACTTCTCCATTAACAGGGTTTAATTGTTTTTCATTTTGATACAAAAATGTTTTCGCTGCTCATCTCTTAAAACAGATGCCTCAGATTGCTTCTCAGTCGGGATGGTGCTCCCCCTTAACAAAGTACAAAGTGAGGACAATCAGGGGAAATAAGCAGGGTATTTTTCAAGCTTGTTATGCAAATAAGTTATTGCGGGTTTTTTTCAGCTGAGATTCTTTGGAGTATATTAAACTTTAAGTGGCTGAATTTATAGAAAAACTGGGCTTACTAACAAGTAACATATGAATACTGTGTAATGTTTTTACATATATTTAATCAGAATCCGAATTCCTTTATTTATCCAGCAACGGTGGCATTTACATTATTACAGCAGCATATAGTGCAGATAAATTAAAGACAACCTACGTTTTAAACATTTTAAATAGCTAAGTAAAAAGAACATCATAAGTCAAGCCTACGTGTCATGCGTTGGACATATCCCATTATACTTTTAGAAAAAGAAAAAATTGACCCAGGGCCTCCTTTGGCCCCTGGGCCGTAGTTTGGACACCACTGAATAAGGAGCCTTCATTTTGTGATTTTCTCTGTCACTTTCTGTCAGGTTTTGATTTAGCAAAGACATGCATTTGTTTTGGAAGCAAGTACACCTCTCTTCTCTCCCCTCAGCGACTGATGCTTGTGTGTACACTGTCTGCTGGTTATCATGCTCATCCTCACACACAGATGTGCAGTGCTTGATAAGCGCAGACAATATTAGCATTGATTCAACTTAGGTTTGCATCTTGCTTTGCATCTCACAATTTATTTTGCAAGTAAAACTAAATGAAAATGAAATGACATAACAGTTTAAGAGGAAGAGGGCCTATTCCAGATTTGTTTTGTAATTTCCTGAGAACATTTAAAAAAACGCTTTTCTGGTCTGCATGCTGTAATGCATACTTTTTAAACATAGTGAACAGTTAGAGAGTTAAATAGTCAGTTATTTCCTTCAAGAGTAAGAGTAGGGTGAAACAAATCTAAAAAAAGAGTAAACATTGGCATTGATGTACTGTGTGCTTAAACATTTGCTATATTACAACTAAAATGATAGTATGTGGACAATGAGTTTACAGCACCCAGGGGGGCCAAACACTCAATTCATAATGCTTAAAGAATTGTAGATAATCAAAAATCTGAAAATGTTTCCTGTGATGTAAAGGAAGGTGCATCTGGCAACAAGCTACAGTGACTTTGCTTTCCACAGCTGAGTGTTGGAATTAATAATTCACCAGCAGAGGTTGGTGATTTTGCTTTCAGAAATTGGCACATTTCAGACAGGAAGTTCTTCCGGTTTCCATGGCAACTCAGCATTAGAGCATATTTCACCCCATGTGACTGTAAAATCAGTTTTATCTTCAACAGAAAAACACACACACTGTAGGTACAATAGCTAGTTATTGAAAGTAGTTTTGTATTATTCTATGAAATTATAACCTTGAACAAAACTCTCAATCTGAATAAAGTGTAAGTACAGCCATTATGTATTTTCTTTATTGCCACATTTGATAGATTGCTGCTAAGCGTCCTTTGCACGCAGTAAAAAATAAATAACTGTCTGCAACTTTGGTTTGCAGCAGAATATGAATAAGCATTTGTTACGTTTTTTCCAGCGTGGATAAAGGTGTACATAGTAGGGAGGGATTTTGTGCCTTGATATATAACTCCTTAGCTGCAGAGACTTAAAGAAACGTTTGGTACAGCTTTAGTATTTACTCCTACTAATAGGCAATACAATCCTCATCCCTCCAGAGCTCCCACATCCACCTCATCGACGCCCTGATGCTGGCCTACACCCTGGAGATGATCAGCGTGGAGAAGGTGGTGTCCAGCGTCAGACGCTTCTCCAACTTCAGTGCCTCCAAGGAGCAGCCTTTCGACCTGGAGGACGCCATGGTGTTCTGGATCAACAAGGTGAGCTGGGTTTCTAATATTTCAGATCCGTGCTGTCTTTTATCTGTGCTGACCCACAGTGTGTGTGTGGCTGCAGGTGAACATAAAGATGAGGGAGATCCTAGAAAAGGAGCTGAAGATGAAGCAACATTTGATGGAGTCACCCAGTCACCAGAAGGTAGGGGCTTGTGTCACACTGCGTTCCCTCTGTGGAATCGTGTATTTCTTTGGGGCTTTTGTTTATTGTCAACATGCATGCATCCTTTCCTCACTGCTGGATGAGTAGGTTTTGTCATCTAGCTGGTATATGATCTGATGAGCCTCACATCACAATCTGATCACAGAACACATTTTAATTTTAGTTTTTGTAGCACTTTTGTGTTGATGTTAGTGTACTGTACTGAACTGTAGTTGTAGATACTGTACAGTTCCCATAATTATGGGGTTTTGGGGATGCAACAACGTAAAAAGTTCCCATGGAGAGAGCCGCAATGATGAGTCCACTATCGATAAGTTGATCGACAGAAATTATTTGCCAATTGTGTTGATTACTATTTGTTAGCATAATTTGCAATGCTGTTTTCGGGCTATTAAACAGTAACATCATTTTAAAGTTCCCATCTTTAGGTCTTGGACTTCAATCAGTGCATATAAAGACATCACCTTGGCTTTGGGATTTACATTTCATAGACCAACAGTTAAAATGGTGGGACAAATAAAAAACGTATTTGCTTACAATTAACTGTAATGCATCCAGTTGTGTTCCTCTTATCCCTCTAACCCTTTCAAATCAGATCTGCCTCCATGTTAACAGAGAAAATCTGATTCCTTGTCACTGTTTCTGACCCTTGACCTGTCTGCTGCTCTTCCTGTTTGTGTCTTCCCAAACTCTCCTTTCCTTCCTGCCTCTTGGATACTAGTCTCCCTCCAAATGGTACTGGAAGCTTGTACCTGTAAGTGCAACTTCTAAAAAAATCGCCTGTGTGATTGTACAGTATGTGTGTGTTAAATCAGACCGAACAGAAACAGCCAACAGCGCCTCTTAGGGGCAACAAAAGAAACAGCATGTTCTAAAGAAATTTGCCCCCCTCTCAAAACATCAACACACCAGGCGTCATTTCATTTCATTGTTTCTGTCGGGGTTGGGGAAACAGGACCCAAGTGCAGTAAATCAAGGGGAAGCAGGTAAGGTCAAAAACAAAGAGCGAGCTTTATTCAAAAGCTGTTGATGAAAACATGAAGCATGGGGAACACAGGACATGAAAAACACTTAGCTTCAGACATGAAGGGCGACAGGAACAGGCAGGTATCTTGGACAAGATCAGGGAAGAAATGACGACGACAAAAGGGAAACAGGGACTAAATACACATGGGTAATCACAAGACAAAAGACAGCTGGAACAACAGGTGAACACAATAACACAATCAGGCACAGGAGGGAAACGCAGCCAGGAAGTGAAGCTTAACATGACAGAAGTGGGGAAAACATTTCAAAATAAAACACACAACACAAAGACATGACGGATACGAAACAAGGATCATGACAGTTTCATCACTTCATTAACTTCCTCCCGATCATTTCTCCCCCCTCCCCAGCCTGATATATTGCATGCTCTGGCCTGCAGCTTATATGAGCCCATGGAGATCTCTCAAATGGTAAAGTACTCACCATCAACCCTTCCCCTATTAAATCCTCACCTTCATTGTTTTCCCTTTAGTAGTCATTCCTCATATGCACCAACTAGCAACTGAACCCATCTTAGTCTTAGAGTGATCACACCTGAGAGTCATCCCATATGTGTGAAGACACATGTTCTTATACAACATGACAGAGAGATGCACAATGTGATCCTCGAAAATATTTTGCAAAGCTCAAGCACTAATTTTCAGTTACAGATACCTACTCCACAGTATATACGTGAATGTAAAACTTCCATATCCTTCCACCTGCACCGTGTTTCCCCAGCATTGAGAGAGAGTCCTGCAGCTGGCATTTTCGCACCAATAATGTAACACCAGTAAAGGTTTTTGTTTCTGCCACTCAAAGGCTTGGATTTTTACTATAAGTGTCTGACGACATTATGGAAGGGATGTTTCTTTACCTTAATCCTGAAAGCACTGTTTTATTTAGTTAATCATGTCTTGCTCTTTCGATAAATCATTCTGAAATCCGGCATTGCATCCATATTGTCAAAATATTCTGCCATGACGATTGAAGATCTTTGAAATGTTTCTGCTTTTGTCTTCTGTCAACATGGTACTGTAAGGGTTTGGGTAAATAGGACTCAAGTGCAGTAAAAAACTATCAAAAAGGTCTCAACAAAAGGCAATCTTTAATACAAAAAGCTGATTACAAACAAAGACACAGAACAACTAGACATTCACTGAGAGAACGACTGAATAGGGAGCAAAAGGGAACACAGGACTAAATACACAGAAGGGTAATCACAGGACAAGACACAGCTGGGGAGGGGAGGAGAAACACTGGGGCAACAGGGGATCACAATCAGACAATCAGACACAGGAGGGCAAACACAGGAAGTATGACCAGAAAAGAGGAAGATCCATTTCAAAATAAAACTATTAACAAAACTCTATAATCATGACAGTTAATTAAGTACACCTACATAAGTAGCAGCTTTTTAAAAGGACTGTATATAATGTGTATAATGTGCTGAGTGTAGCAGCCAGAATAACACATGTAAACGTAAAAAAGCACACATAGCAGGAAAGTAAAACATTTCACTTTAGGTTCCTTCTATAACATGGTACTGTATGTGTACTGTGCGAGATGCTTCACAATGTCAATTTATTTTAAAGTTGAAATAATAATCTGAGCCTGTTGATGGCATCAGAGCCCTTCCAGAAGCTCCCAGCTCCAGCACTCTCACTCGATACTGGACCCATTTCATAGATTGTCCTCCCCATTACTCACTCAGACTGAAAGACATGGGCAGTGATGGTTGAAAAGTACCGAAGATACTCTTCAAAGAGAGCCAGTGGATGATTTGTGATAGATGTTGTGTGTGAGCTTGTGTGTCCTGATTGGATATATTTGTGCAGCATGTTCAGACGCTCTCCTCTGGTGCAGGTGCGTTACCGTAGAGACCACCTGTCGGGTCGGACCCTGCAGCACTTCCCTCTGTTGGACGACCTGCTGAAGGACGTGTGTGACGGCACGGCGCTGCTGTCTGTCGTCCACTTCTACTGCCCGGACCTCATCAGACTGGAAGGTAATAGATGGTGGAGATAGATTGTGAGACAGTGAGCCGATACAAAAAGACATCTTCAAATGCAAACAAAATACTCTGTCTTTCTTTGGTGGCTTTGCAGTCTTTTTGCATCCTTTGTGGTTGTTTTGTCTTATTCAGTTGATTTTTTTGGCTGTTCTTTTTTCTTTGTTGTTGTTTTGTCTCTGTGAAGTTTCTTTGTCTTGATTTCAGACTTTCTCGTCTATATTGTAGTTTTGCATCTCTTTGCAGACAAAGAGATGTCTCTTTTTGGTTGTTTTTCATCTCTTAATAGTTGTTTTTCGTCCCTTTGCATGTCTGTGGTACTTTTGCATATCTTTAGGGACATCTCTTTGTGACTTTCCAACAAGAAATGTTAGCAGTAACAGAAAAACAGAAGCGCAATAGGCCCATTCACTAACAACAACAACAACAACAACAACAACAACAACAACAACAACAACAACAATAATAATAATACACTTTATTTATAGAGCACCTTTCATGCAAGATGCAGCCCAAAGTAGAGATACAAAATAAAGTTGGAGGAACATATTTAAAAACAAGTTATAAACACACAAACACAAAGAGTTAGATCAGAGAACCATAAATCAATGATTGATGTGTTTGCAACCTTGTTAAAATGGCTTGAAATTAAGATCACATTCTAAACTGACCCCCAGATTGGTACCTTGTGTTAATATATTTGGACATGCTGGAAAACACTGACTCTTGAATCTGAAACCTAACCCTGAATCTACACTCTAATCTGTTCATATAACTCTGGACTGTAGAACAGATACCACTAACATGTCTAGACGCTAAACAAGCTAGATCCAGGAGAATGTAAGCTCAGCTTTAAGACTGAAAGCCCTGGGGCATAGCTGGCCTGGGTTACTCAAAGTCTTAAGTCAACCAATCAGCCGATTGGCACCTCTAAAGTTCAATTATTAACACACTATGATCACATTATAGCTACTTTTTTGTATTTCTTCTAAGATAAAGCTATTTTTTTTTCATATTTAGCATACAAATGAGTGCTATTTTTAAGGTTTCCTCATAAGAAATAGGTTTAAAATGTCTTGATATAGCATTGAACTTTAACACGATATAGTTTGAGCCTGGGAGTATTGACCATTGTTGTCCTGTGCAGATATCTGTCTGAAGGAGGTCCCCTCCATAGCAGACAGTGTGTACAACATCCAGCTGCTGCAGGAGTTTTCTAATGAGTACCTGAACAGATGCTTCTACCTGAAGCCTGAGGACATGCTGTATTCTCCACCAGTGCTAAAGGTGAGCCCAAAGAAAATAAACAACCAATAAAAAGTGCTTCCTTATAATTTCTTCCTAATGTGATCTCTGTGCGTTGCAGAACAATGTGATGGTCTTCATCGCCGAGCTCTTCTGGTGGTTTGAGAGTGTGAAGCCGGACTTTGTACAGCCAAGGGACCTACATGAATTCAGAGACGGTATAATACACTTATTCTCTTTCATGTTTATCAAACTTCTGGTGGCTCTTTTAGAGATTGTGTCATCTGTTTTAGATCTTTTTCTTACGGTTTCCTTGCTATTGTTTTCCAGTGCGATTGCTGCTGCAGCCCAAGAGTTCAAGATCTAATATTCCCCTCTCTAACGCCACCAAACGCAGCTTCCTGACCACATCCAACTCTGCCGACATGTTGACTACGTCCGCCAGCCCTGACCTCAGGTGACATCCACACACTGTTTTTTCACATCATATAAAACAGGCGTAGTTTAGCGACTTAGCCGATGCGATTACCCTAGTTTTCTTTAATCAGATTTCTTAGAAATGTCTCGTATATTTTACCGTCATCAATATTATGGTTATAATGTAAAACTTACAATAGAACACAGTACTTAAAGGACTTATTGAATGCATACTTCACAACTTAATATTGTAACAGTCACGACCTGGAACAACCTTTGCTTGTGAAAAAAGCATTTGTGCAGTTTCCTTTCTCAAAGACAAACTTTTTTGCCAAATCAAGAGGACTTGAGCAAAGATCACGCCTCTGCCCTAAAGAAAATATATTAGCATCTTTCCTATTATTATTATTATTATTATTATTAATAAAGTCAAACTACCATTAGCTTTGGATACACACCATCAGAGTTGTCTTTTTCTCTATACAGAAATGTCTTTTTAGAAGCTAACATTTAACCCCAGACCTCTCTTTATTTCCTTACAGCTCTAAACCAACACCTCTCAGCCCGTCTCACTGTCTCCTGCCCCTGAGACAGAGACAACAGAAGGCTGAGGAGAGCTCTTCAGGTAATTAAATACATATTTATTTACAGCCTTCAGTCACAAAGGAACTTCTGCTAACAGATTAAAGAGAGCGGGAAGATAGAGAGCAGGAAGAAGTGTGAAGTGTTGAATGTACTTATCTAACAAAAGAAACTAGGTTCTTCATGAGTTGTTAACTAAACCAGCAATAAAAAGTGTTGTAACATGCCAAAGATGTGTGTATTGGTAAAAACCAGTGGCGGGCCGTGCATTTCACACCTAGGCCTTCAGTGATGTCCTACACAGTCCTACCTGAATTATTCCACCTCTTAATACCATCATTATGACGCCATGGCTCTAGAAACTATACATTTAGACAGAAACGCAGTATAACCGGGCGTTGCATCACCTTAACATAGTCAAGTACAACAGAGTTATATTAATATTTCTGAAGCATTTATAATCAATACATCCGCATTTACAGTTAACTTAATTAATCAGATTATCTGACAAACCGCTCCTTGACACCTGTGTCCGTCACATAACGCAGAACAAGTGCCAGCTGTGCTACATTACCCACATCTGACGTCTCGTCCACCATAACAGCGACAAAGGGTGCTTTTTTAATCTTCATTTTGATCTCTTCTCCCATCACTTCAGCAATAGCATAAATCAGGTCGTTTTGTATTTTGCCTGACGTCCCAGTAAACATGTTGTTTGTGTACAGGTGGTAATGCAAATCTGTGTTGTTCTCAGCAAGAACAGAAAGAAGCTCCACGTAGTTTCCTCTGTTTCTGGACTCGGCGCTTTCATCGTGTCCCATAAATGAAAGTTCCTGTTTACCCAAAAACAGGACACAATCAATCAGTCTTTCAATATTTCCCTATTTTTGTTCACCCTTTCGTTGTGGAGCTCCGTTTCCCTGCGCACTTGTTCGTTGAGCTGTAGATCCACTCGGGTGTCCCCAAAGGTTTTCAAAAGCACCAGTGCTTCCAAGTGCCCAGCTGTGCTTTGGTGTCTCGTTGCTGCCTCGGTTAGACAACTCAAGTTTGCAAATTTAGTGTGGCTCCAAACACCAAATCGATCAGTTGCAAATACCAGGCATTCCCGGCAGTACAATTTGCAGTGCCTCTCGGAGGCTGTGAGCCAGGGGTACCGCTCGTAGTTTCCCTGCTGTGCTAGGCTCGCTAGCGTTGGAGTTGGTCGTTCCCTTTTCAAGATGTGTAGCTTTACTTGAAAAGTTCGTTTTGAAAATGGCGTTGTAATTATATCTTCGACCAAATTGATCTCTTCTCCTCCTTCAGCCATTGTGGGTTGAAAAAAATAGCTTGTAGAAATCTACACAAATTAGCTCGCTCAAGTTCCAGTTCTGTTTGCTAGCTTTGCCCATAGACTGTATGGCTCTGCCTACTGCCTAGCTCTGCCTCTCAATAGTGCGTATCCAATCAGAAGATGTGCACGTGCTAACGTTAGCGTACGCCTGCTAGCTGGCCCGTTGTCGCCACCTCGAAATCTGATTGGTTAACGCCACAATTTTGTTTGCGTTCACTTTAAGCTACAGCCGCCCGCACTGTTGATTCTGAAGGCCTAAGGGCAGATTTCTTTGACCCTAGCAACACATTATGGCTGAAATATGATTGGATAAAAGCTCTAACATAAAGGCCAGCCCTCCAAATCTCGTTCTGAGGCTGGAAGCAGCGCAGCCAAGACGAACGCTATAAAATGAAGAGAATAGACTATGGGGAATAATTTAATACGTATTTGTGGAAAAAATATATCAAAATTTAATTTATATTCTGATGATGTTTAGGCCAGCAGAGAAGGCCTTGCTGGCCCTGACGGCCCACCACTGGTAAAAACACACACATGTATGATCAACCTCGTAGCACTGAAGATCTCAATCTCAACAAATATTATTTCTTTCATAAGGACATTTGAGAGGTTTTTGTTAAAAATCACAGAGATTATAAATGTTTTCTTTTTAGATATATGACTGTTATTTACATTACAATTTTACAAATTTAATCCAAAAGAAAAACAGATTTAATCACAAAAGTTCTGAGGGGTTATTGTTCTATAAAATAATCCCCCCACCTGTGCTCTGTAATATCCTTTTTTTGTAATACAATAGCCCTAATACACCGTATCAGATTAATGTTGCATGTTTTTGGAGTTTTTGTTTGTGATCTGCATCATATTGTCTTTGAACAGTGCTGAGAGACAGGTCCAACTCTCTGACACGGGACGGGCCGATCCAGGGCTCCATAATGGCCTGGCCGGACAGGAGGCCGAGGTGAGGAGTGTCATTACAACATTTAAAAAATACTGCACTGATGTTATTTCAATGTGTTAGTACAGGGGTTTTCAACCGGTGGTCCGCGGACCCCTGGTGGTCCGCGGCGGCATTGCATGTGGTCCGTGACAAGAGCCTATGTTGATCAGTTCACCATTGTTTTTTTTTAATATAAATTCGCTTTGATATTTCAACACATTTCCAGAATACCGTTACATATCGTGAAAAATATGTTTAAAATAATATAAAGGAAATTCAAGCTGACAGAATGTAGCCTTGCGCCTATCCAGTCTATGGTAGCCTGTGATTCGCTAATGGTAATGAGTTGCGTCGCTAACCTCACTTATTATTCATTACGTACAGTCTTGCGAGCAAAGTTGACACACATTTATAAGCATAGCCGACGAGAGTATTTTAAGATAGGTTGTAGTACAGCAAACATTTGTTACATATGTACTAGTCTAGCTATATATCTAGCACCAATGGATCGTTTTGTAGTGAGGAAAGTGCCAGAGGGACAGGCTGCCATGACAGAGGGTCAGGCTGCCACGACAGAGGGACAGGCCGCCACGATAGGGCAAGGACAGGCTTCCGAAGCGTCAACTTCGCAAAAAAGACGAAAAAGAAAATACAATGAGGAATATGTTAAATCATAGGCGCCGATTTATGTTTCTGCCGGTGGGTGCTCTAAAAAGTTTAAAGCCCGACCCTCGACAATCTCCGTGTGTGCGGTTAAATCTCCGTGGGTGCTCGGCAATCTCCGTGGGTGCTCGGGCCCCGAAGCACCCACGGTATCGGCGCCTATGTGTTAAATATGGATTCACAGTGACGACAGACAGAGCAGGAGAGGAGGTACCACTGTGTTTCGTATGTTCAACAATTCTCTGTAATGAAGCTATGAAGCCGTCGAAACTTACGCGGCATATGGAGACGCATCACGTCCACTTGAAGGCCAAACCCGTTGAGTACATGCAACAGATGTTGCGTGATTTCAAAGGACAGCAGGCTACCATGAGGAAGAGTGCAAAAATAAATGAAAACGCACTGAAAGCATCGTATCTGGTCGCTCTCAGGGTTGCAAAAAGTAAGAAGCCCCATACCATTGCAGAGCAGCTTATATTGCCAGCAGCCATAGATATGTGCAGAGCTATGGTAAGCGAAGAATGTGCCAACAAATTAAAAACTATTCCGTTGTCAGACAACACAATCGGAAGACGAATTGGGGAAATGGCAAATGATGTCAAAGACCAGCTGATGGCAAAACTTCAGACAGTTCTGTTTTCCCTTCAAATCGACGAGACGACAGATGTTACTAATGATGCGCAACTGTTAACATTTGTGCGATACGAGGACAGTGGCACTATGTGCGAGGAATTTCTTTTTTGCAAACCACTGCCCGGGCGAACTACCGGTGTAGAAATATTTAAAGCACTGGACGATTTTTTCACGGAGCACAATATCTCGTGGCAGAGGTGCGTTGCATTATGCAGCGATGGGGCCCGAGCCATGAGTGGCAGCAAGACTGGACTGTTTGCGCATGTAAGGAGGGTGGCTCCGGGGGTAATTTGGACACACTGCCTGATTCATAGAGAGGCTCTCGCCTCCAAAGATCTCAGTGTTGAGCTCAGTGGTGTGTTTGATGTCGTTGTCAAGACGGTCAACTTCATAAAACGAAACGCATTGAATACACGCCTGTTTTCATCCCTATGCCATGACTTGGGAAGTGAACACAGCTCTCTCCTTTATCATTCAGAGGTGCGTTGGCTGTCTCGCGGCGCTGTGCTCGCCCGTGTGTTTGAACTACGCGGAGCTATCTACGAGTTCTTGTGCGAGAAGCATTCTGATCTGGCTTCCAATTTCAACGATAGTTACTGGTTAACTAAGCTGGCGTACCTCACAGATGTTTTTGCAGAGCTGAACAAGTTGAACAGCTCCATGCAAGGGAGAGATGCAAACGTCATGCAGCTCTACGAGAAGCTCGACGCATTTGTGAAAAAAATGTCAAAGTGGATCGAACGAGTGGAGAGCAATAACTTGGCGATGTTTCCTTCAGTTGAGGAATACCCTGACAGCACTGACATCAACGACACTATATGTGAGCATTTGAGGAAGCTTGTGCGTCAATTCGCAAAGTACTTCACTGATTCGGAAGAGTGGCGCCGTGACAGCAAGTGGATCCTGCTCCCATTCAGTGACGATGCATCAGTAGGGTCAAGTCTGACGGCTGTGGAAGAGGATAAGCTGATTGAGATGTCCACAGACTCTGTCAGGAGGCATATGTACGACACACAGCCCCTTGTTAAATTCTGGATAAGTTGCCAGACAGAATTTCCACAGCTTGCTGCAAAAGCAATGAGGTGTCTTTTGCCCTTTCCAACCACATACCTGTGTGAGAGTGGTTTTTCTACACTGGCGTACTTAAAGAATAAGTACAGGGCTAGGCTTGATCCAGAGAATGACATGAGACTGTCTCTGTCTACCATTTCGCCACGAATAGACAGGCTGTGTGGACTTCACCACGCCCAGATATCACACTGACAGGTAGGCCTAATTCTCCCATGTTTTCACTGTTACGACCCTGGCGGGTTTAGGCCCCGCCCTGTGTTAATGGTAAGCCTGTTCTCTCTCCCTGCTTTTCTCAATCTCTCTCTGCTTTTCTCAATCTCTCTGTCTCTACAGCAGGTGATTGGTGACAGGTCTGTCCTGGCTGGGTTATAAAAGCCCTGACCAGCCAGCAGTTGAGGCTGCCTTGGTCTTCATTTGTTGGATTTTGGTTCTCCGGTGTTGTTGGATTTTTGTTCTCCGTTGTTGTTTTGTCACACACCTAGACTGACTTTGCATGACATTTTTAGTTACTTTTCCCAATACTGAATTGCACAACACTTTATTATTCTTTATTCTTTCTTTAAAATAATCTTTAATTTAATTTAATTTAATAAATCTACTTTTATTATTATAAAATCTGCGTGGCCTCTCTTTCATGTTTCATGCATTGAGCTATGCATGTAACACCAAATACACACGCGCACGCGCAGGCACATCAGTGGGCCGCGGATTGCTTTCTAGTCCGAATGGTGGTCCCTGGGACAAAACCAGTTGAAAACCCCTGTGTTAGTAGATATCACAGAAGCTTGTTCCATGCTTCATAATCTGTAGTGAATTTCTATTTCTGTTGCTCTATTGCAGTGTATTCAAATGTATTCAGTATTTTCTTTTACTACGTATTATTTAGGTACTCTAGTGATACATGTCTTTTCTACACTGAACAAACTGAAACATTGACTTTAATTAAATATCAACAAATTCAGCTTAAATGTATTAGGTTAGTTGAAAGCAATACTACGAAGTTAAACCTAGTATTTATTATTTAAACATATTATTATTGCTTTCAACTAACCTTTTACAGTTATTTTGTAATTTCAAAGTCAGTCAAAGTCCACTTTATTGTCAAAGTTTCCACATGTGTTATACATAGAGAAAATTGAAATACCGTTTCTGGCAGTTTGTTGATACAATACATTTAATTAAAGTCAGCGTTTTAGTTTTTGCTGTTAATGTTAATTTGTATTTACTTATTCTATCTTTAAGTAGATTTAACTTAATTGTCACCAATCTGGGATGATATCTATCTTCCTGAAATCTCACATTAATTTCATTGCTCCTCCCCCCCTGTAGGCCTTTATCGGTGCAGGCTCCCTACGCCCTGCATTACCCGCTGGAGGAAGACGCTGACAGCATCAGCCTTGCTCGCTCCATCAGCAAAGACAGCCTGGCCTCCAACATACTGAGCATCACCCCCAAACACATGCTAGGCCCCCAACACAGACTCAGTGGCCAGAGCCTGCTCAGCCACATGCGCATAGAGGACGAAGAGGAGGAAATAGAAGAGGAAGAGCTGGTTGCTGTCATCCACCCTTCTGCATTGTCTCGCCGTCGCCTTGGAAGTGACATGGAGCAGGATGAGCTGGAGATCCCGAGTGTGGCGTCCACCTCGAGGGTTTCGAATCCTCGTTGTTCTCCCTTTAACACCGAGCGCCCGACAGACAGCTACTATCTGGAGCCTTTGATGCCTACCATCCCCAAGCCAGCCAAAGAGAAGTGCATCAGCCTGAATAAAGAGGAGGAGAGCGGGGAGAGTCGCTTCAGAGCTGCTAGGAAAGAAGCAAGCAACTTTCCACAGAGGAAAACCCAAACGCCTGAGGCAAACCGAGGCCCCTTCACACCCATACAGCTGGCAGAGTCAGGTAGAATCCGGCCGCCCACAGAGGGGTCTGCAGTCACCCCTCAGCCTGAGAAGAAACTCTCCCCAGGCTTTTTCCTTCATATGTCAGGAGAGGCAGACCCCCACTGTCCTCTCCCTTCTGCGCTGGATGTCAGGGACGACTCCGACTCTGACATCGCAGACCTGGAGGAAGACGATGACAAAGACGAGGAGCTGACTACAGAGGTGGTAAAGAGAGCACAGAGGATGTTCCTGCAGGAGGGAGAGGGGTGTAAGTTTCGGGAGTTAGAGTGTGAGTCGGCCAAGCTGAGAGAGGACTCAAAGGTTAGCGAGCGGGACGATAAGGAGGGTGGCAGCGGGCGCTCAAGCCCCTGCCTCAGCACCACGTCCTGGGCCAGCAGCTGCAGCGCGTCGGGCAGCACCAGCGTGAAGATGACCAGCTTCGCGGAAAGGAAGCTCCTGAAACTGGGGCTCCGCGATGAATTCTCAAGCACCAGCAGCTCTCAGAAGACCACCCCGGACGGATCTGAGGTAACGCCTTGCCCCCCCTGGCAGCTGAGGAGCGACTACACGTCCGGCTGGCTCGCGAAGGAGCCCAGATCCGTGCTGGGGAAGAACCTTGCATTGAGTCCCTCCGTAGTGCCTTCAGAGCTGCTGCAGCTTCACATGCAGCTGGAGGAGCAGAGACGAGCCATCGAGTACCAGAAGAAGAAGATGGAGACACTGTCGGCACGGCAGCGGCTAAAGCTCGGGAAAGCTGCCTTCTTGAACATCGTTAAGAAGGGAGGAGAGAAGAGCGACACACTTCCTCTGCCCCTGAAACAATCCTCAGAAACAGCTGACAGGGGTAATATGAAACCCCTGTCGTGTAAGGATGACTCCTGTCTGGATGCTCTGAAGGCGAAGGAAACACAGGGAGGACAGATGAGAAAGAACCGGATGAACACCCAGTCCCAGGATAGCGTGGCAGAACCGGACCTAAATGAGTGCTCCCACTCCATAGATCTCCTCAATGATGCTATCAGCTCCATCCAGCAGCAGATGATGCAGCTGTCTCTGCAGCAGAGCCTGCTGATGAAGCGCGTGGTGTCACCTGCAGAAAAGCCAGTCAAACATGCAGTGTCTCCTCCAGAGCCGCTGAAGAAGCACCCCTCCTCGCCTGCAGAACAGGAAGAATCGAGCACTAGCACAACCCCCACCACGTCACAATCCACGCCCTCTACCTCGGACTCCAGATCTTTCGCGGTTCACTTCGTAGAGATCAGCGGCAGCAGCTCCACTCCGTCCCGCCGTCCGCCTAAACTCAGTTCAAGCCAGCGCAGCAAAGCCTCCGAGCAAAAACAAATCAGAGAAGACAGCAAGGCGGCTTCTGTCAAGCCTATCACTCAGTCCCCGGGAGGCAGAGAAGATTCCGGGAGACTCCAGGAGAAGAGCGGTGTAGAGAAACCGAGGCAGGAGAGAAGCATCCGGAGAAACAAAACCTTCAGAGTGGGCGAGGACCCCGAGCAGCGCAGCAGTGAGGAGGATAATAACTGCTTCTTTGACTGTTCCTCAACCTTTCCCTCACCAGAACTAGAGAACAAAGCCAACAACTCAGGGAAAGAGGCAGCAGATAGGTCGGAGGCTGCCAGGGTCAAAGGTCAGCTGATTGAGGTGGATCTATCAGAGCTCAAGGATCGTCTGGAGGACGTCAGTGCAGACGTTACAGACTGCACCGCAGAGGGAGAGCAGAAGAATACGCTTGGTTACTTCTTTAAGGTAACAGTATTGTGTGTCTGAATTATACTAGAGATGTTTCTACCGTGTCTGTGCGCTGTTGTTTGCCTGTAGGTGCTTTGTGTGGACCCCAGGAAGAGTAGCTTCAGCTTATATGGATCATAATAAAAACATCTTTGGCATATTAAGTGAGCAGTCTGGGAAGCATAATAACCACTGTTCCGTCTTGCAGGATGAAGAGAAAGCCGAGGATGAGCTGGAGAAACGTCGCGCTGCCTTCCTTCTCAAGCGGCAGCGTAAAGCTGAAGAGGCGAGGCTACGCAAACAGCAGCAGGAGGTGGAGAGCGAGCTCAAACGGGATGAGACCAGGTAGGCATCTGTTAAACATACTCACCAATGAAAGTGTAAAGGTTCCCAATTCAGCCATGTTTTTTGTCTAAATGATTAGTGGGGACAACTTTGTTTTGGAATTAGTTAAGTATTGCTTTAAGCCAAACGGGCTGCAATGTAACTGTTCAGGAGATACACAACACACATGTCCACCATTGAAAGTGCTTGTTTTAGCCGCTGATAAGCGCAGATTTTTATTATAAGTGACTGACAACATTATGGAAAGTGTCCTAGAGAGAATTCAAAAAGTTTCTTAATATTGTGTTGTTTTTTGGGAGAGAAGTCTCGTCCTAGAATTGCGTAAATGGTGACTTTTTGAGGAAAGATAACCATGGAAATGTAATATTTGGAGAATGGAATGCAGGAAAGACTTTGTTGTGTTGAAGCAAAGTGAGCGTAGCGGAATATTTCATTGTTTTTGACAATGTTGATGAGACTACCCCTCTCGGTTGAGTTCCATAGACTATATATTTAAATACAGATCTCAGAAGGAGAGCTCTCCTTGAGTGAAACTGCAAAAGATACAAAATGAAGAAGACCAGGATTTGGAATTGTGCCTTAAAATTGCAGACGCCCTTTTAATTAAAAATATCGTAATTATATAATTCCCCCATAGATCATGGGGTCACGGGTTACACTTAAACTTGCAATTAAATCCTTTCTGTTTCAACTTCCAGGCGTAAGGCAGAAGAGGACCGTATTCGTAAGGAGGAAGAGAAGGCCAGACGAGAGATCATTAAGCAGGAGTACCTGCAGAGGAAGCAGCAGGCACTGCTGGAGGAGCAGGGTCTGGTGAAGCCCCGCCCACGAATGAAATCCCGGAGGAGCAGACCCAAATCCCTGCACCGAGAGGAGGCCAACAGCCTCTCCAAAGGATGCGCCACTCGTAAGAAGGCCTTTTGCAAAGCGTTTACATTTTGTCCGCTCAATCAGTTTACATCATCTGTTCGTCTTCATCCTGATAGGCTGAGTGAGCGCATGATTGTTCGGTTTAGTTCACACCGATGTTGTCAGATCCATATCCTGCATCTCTGATGGATTCAAATCCTCAAAGAGGCACTTGATTTTTTGTCTAGAAATGCTACATTGGGAACATCAAATCCGTGTTAAAAATCATAGAAGAAACGATGAACTTAAACATTTTTCACGATGAGAGCATCTATCTTGTGCAAAAGAAACTCTTAAACTCTACTATGAAAGAGAGAAAGCATGTTTCTATTAAATGTATACAGTAGCTCAGTAAAATTTGGTTATTTTTGTTAAAAAATAATGTAATGATGGTGGGACTTTGGGACTCACTACATTAAAAAACGCTCACCCTCACCGAGTTCACATGTGTACATCTGTCATCCTCTGAGTGTGTGTGTGTGTGTTGTGCAGGGAATTCTCTGAAGACGTCCATGTTGATCAAAGCCACGAGCTCAGCAGCAGGCTGCAGGGGAGGTGAACCCTCTTCACTGCTCTGCATGACCAGATGTATATATACATGTGTATATATATATATATATATATATATATATATACATATTGTTCAAATTGCCCAACATATGGAGGTTATCATCCGGCAGTTTCTACGTGCTGGGGACCCTACTATACATTAAAACTTTGGGGTACTCAACATTTCAGGGTTCACTATGCTGGCAGCTAGACTATATTTAAAATTCATACTCATAAAAACTCTTACTCATCCATTAATCTTTTTAGAAATGACTCAGTTATAATCAATTCATCCTTTTGTTATCTTGCCTGTCATGCAGCTACTACCCTTGTTTGAAACACATGATTTATTAACTTTTATTGTATGAAAAGTAGAACAGGTGCTTCATTTTGTTCAGTAAAGTAACCAACATTTGATCATTGTGTTTTCAGCTGATCTGAGCGGGAGTCATCGAGGGTCGACGCTCTCTCTGGCAACGGAGGCCGACAGCGTTATATCCGGAGGGGCGGAGTCACAGAGGTCAGACTTCCTGTCTAGTGCTTTGGATCAGAGGATCCATCTTGTGTAGCCATGTGATAATGTGACTGAGATTTCCATGTCTTCTTCAGGGCTGGATCTGTGTGCTCCATGGAATCATTCCCCATGCTGAGCAGAGCCTCCAGCAGGAACATGGAGCGGGACTGGGAGAACGGCTCCATAGCCTCCTCTATCACTTCTATGGAGTACAATGGTGAGCAGAAATCAGCTTTGCCTCCTAGAAAAACAATTCCCACACAACTAAACTGAATTTTTCAAATACATAAACCCTATTGTTAGGGTTAGGGTTATTACGGTAATTGGCAGAAAATACTTGCACCATCACAAAATGACCATTTATGCAGAAAAAATTAAAAACATGGCTAAAAGTATTTCTGATTTTGTCAGTGTCTGTAGAAAAATAGTTGAAACTTTTATGAACTGGCTTATTTTCTTTCTTGGGAGAGTTAGATGAGATGATCGACAACACTCATATCTCTCAGATAAATATAAAACATAGCTAACAGTCTCTTAATTCCCTCTAATTTAATCCAAATAGAAAATGATCCAAAAGTTAAAATAACAATTAAAGGTTTTACAAGGGGATTATGTCATGGAATAAGCTTGTAGGGTATTTATTTTCCCAAAACGATTTATTTACACATAAGACTCTTTAGGGATTATGCATTTACTTAACAATTTGTTTTTCAATTTGTTAAAGGTCCCAAACTCTTCAAGGAGCCGAGTTCTAAGTCCAACAAGCCAATCATCAGCAACGCCATTGCTCACTGCTGCCTGGCGGGAAAAGTCAATGAGAGCCAGAAGAATGTTATCCTGGAGGTCAGTGTTATCACTTAAGAACTTTTTTAAACATCTGTTACTCTCACAGTTATTTTTTTCCATATTTACTATCTAGTTTTATCTGTGTTTCTGATCACAGGAGCTGGAAAAGTGCGAGTCCAATCACCTGATCATCCTCTTCCGTGACGGCGGGTGCCAGTACCGAGGCATTTACTCATTCTCTCCGGAAACAGAAGAGATCGTGAAGTTCACCGGCACCGGGCCCCGCTGCATCGGCCGGAAGATGATCGACAAACTGTACAAATACAGCTCGGACCGCAAGCAGTTCAACGTCATCCCCGCCAAGTCCGTGTCGGCCACTGTGGACGCTCTCACCATCCACAACCACCTGTGGCAGGTCAAGAGACCGGGCAGCGCACGCAGGAAGTGAGAAACTCGACTCTTGTTTTAGTTTCTATCTCACTAACGTTGGGCAGGACCCAATAATCTCTGAGTTGATTGACATGTGACAGGTCTTTAGGCAGTCAAATCAGACTGTGGCAGTGCGGGGAAAAGAAACCGCTGCCAACTGAATGTTTTCTTTGTCTCGTTTATTCTGCATGTCACACTTTTAATTTGTCCTACATTATTAGCCAGTATTAACGACGGATTGAATATTATGTAGCAGTATGGAGGAGATGGACCTTAAAGTTGAATACTAATGGATCTTCTTACAGCACCAACTACTGTACGATACCAAGTGCAACTACAACTTCAGCTTGGCAAAAAAATACCCTACTGCTGTGATTAATCCTGGCGACTATTATTCACCAGTAACTCCTACTGGTAAGTGCTTTTACGGAGAAGGAACTAACTTTTTCTATGTAAGTATGGAGTGGATGTTAGTGAGTGATCATGTCCAGTATCGTTTTATATTTAGTGTGTTTGGGGAAGTGTGTGTGTTATAGAGCTGAATGCTCTGAATGTGTTATTTCACTCTTAAATTATGCTTTAATACTGCAATGGAACTACGGAGCAAAGCAACAACATTTTGTTTGTTTTTAGTTTTGAAACTGCTGTTACAGAAATGGAAGACAAATTATGTTTATACAAAAGGGGATATTGTACTTGTATTACAAACACGAGCCCTTTTCAGACAGTGCATTATACTTTTTCTGCAATAGCCATGAGATGCAAGTGATGTTTTTTTCTTATTTTTTTCTAAATTGTTTTCTTCTCTGAGTTTATACTAACACATGAAAAGGGTTTGTTAGGACGATCTGTCTCAGGTCCTTTTTTTATATATGAAAAACAGGTGGAATTTCTTTTCTATCAACATCATTTCGTTTGTTTGTTGTTGTAGTATTGATTTTGACCACAAGAGGCTGAAGTGTATCACAACTTTATGTCCTAGTAAGAGCAACAGCATTCATTTTTATGTTTTAGTTTAAAATCTTCCAAAATTATTATAACAACAACATACACTTAAATATGACCATAACAACAAGTAATTCCCCCCTAGTTTTACAGATGAAAAAAAGTTATTTAAAATATGTTTGGAAAACTTCTTTTCAACTAGACACACTTTTTTTTCTCCACCTGTTTTACAGATATCTTTTGAAGAAACCCCCTTTTCACCCGTTCTCAAGTCATGAACACAGGAGAGGAAAACTATTTAGAATCATAAACATGTTTCCCCACTTGCCTCTCAGGGCTCCATACTCTCAGTAGTGCATTATATTATATTCACTTCATCTTACATTCCTCCTCCCATACGACGTAGCCTCCGGAGCTCAACATGAGTACCTTCCCTGTAATGACCCACTGTCAACGGCTAGTGTGATGTGGGGGGGGGGGGGGGGGGGGACTGCACAATACTTGATATTTGTTTGCTGCATTTTGTACACTTTTGAGTAGAATATTTTGTACGTTATGTACAAGTTATGTTTACTAAAAAGCAGGCACTATTTTGAGGTTTATTATGTTACAGGCTTCAGAGATGTTATGAGTCTTGTTTTATTGTTTTACACTGTATGTTTATTTATTTTGAAGAGATATAATAAAATGCAACTAGGTATGTATTCTGATGAGGTGTGTGTGCTTGCTTAAGTCTGTGTGCATTATTGTGTGTGTATACAGTATTGTCCCGTAAACGCACGCTCCTCTTTAGTATCCAATCTGTCTCTTTTTCTTAACTGCTTCTCCATTCCTACTTTCTCTCCTGGGTGTGGTGAAGGGAATGTAGTGTGTATAAAATGTTTGTAAGGCTGTTTAGCTCATTCTAACTCTGGCACATAAATCAGTAAACACCATTGTCACAACGATCTTTTTTCAAGAAAAAGCACAGCTCTAACTTGGGTTCCCACACCTTAAAAGTCTGACTCAAGGACTCAATTCCTTCATATTCAAGGACCTGGCACAGCATAGTTTATGACACAGATCGAGATTACAACAGAAGCTTGCATACAACAGTTGAAAAAATAAATTGTTATAATTAAGCAAAAGAGAAACAGAAATACTTATTCACAATGTAGAAGTAACTCCAATTTATATCCTTGCAAATATAATATATATAAATCAAACCCATTTTTAAGGACTAAAATCATGTTAGGCCTTGATTAGTTTACCTTACAAACATTTTAGGATTTCAAGGACCTTTGTGATTCATGGGAAATATCATCCCTAAAGTCACACATTTATATGTCACATGTGTGTTTAATGTGAAAGCTGGTCACCGCTCTCGACAAGATATCATACTAGTTACAAGGACATTTGTAGGGAAGTCATTACAGTTTTTTACAGTTGCTAAGACACTAAAATGACATGCATAGCACAATTATTTAAACGGACACACAGAGAGCAAAACCTCTTCTCAAGTCTCCAAAACTCTAAACACATTTTCTGCTTTACACACATTTTGCAATTCAAAATGGCACTTTTTAAATGCACTGAATATGGTTCTCTGCATAAGACACAACAATCTGACATACAGTCACATGTTTGCCATATCAAAACACTGCCATTCAAAATAACACTTCATGAGCTAATTGGCCAAAATATGTGCCACCTGGCCAAACACCTCAATGCTTGATTGTTAGCACTTCAATCAGGAAGTAAGCACTATAAAAGCACCACAGGTGAGCATCTGTTTTTTACAACAACAATGGAAAATGTCGCAGAGAGAGGAAGAGGAAGGGTGAGAATGAGAGGAGGAGGAAGAGTGAGAGGTAGGGGTAGAGCTGGGAGAGGAGTTCATGGCCAAAGACAACAACTTTCAAATGAAATCAGAGCAACCTGAGTTGATCATGTCCTCAACCATGGGCTGACAATGCGAGAGGCTGGACAGAGTGCAGCCCAACTTGAGCCGTTTTACTGTCGCCTCTGTCATCTGGACATTTAGACTGGAGCACAGGTATGTAACCAAAATTTCTTTCACACTTTGTAGTACACGCCATTTCATAGTGTATCAGTTGGGTGACACCTGTTTACTTCATGAATGACTGATGTCATACACTTACTGTACACGTTTCCTGTATCATTTACTCTACTGTGGGGGAAATATCTTTAGGCTGCAGTGCCCTATGTTTTTGGTTTTTTCCAAAGGACTGAGAGACGCAACCATGGTGGAGGAAGGGGCCTAATGTTCACCGGGGTACAGGAAGCTGCCATTGTAAACTTGGTTTTGGAAAGTAATGAAATCAGATTAAGAGATATTCAAAGTCACATCATCCAAGACAACACCGTATTCAACAACATTCAACAAGTCAGTTTGTCCACATTGGCTTGCGTTCTCAAGCGAAACCAAATCAGTATGAAACCACTTTATAAGGTGCCTTTTGAGAGAAACTCTCAAAGAAACAAAGAGCTCAGAAGAGCATATGTGGATGTGAGTAAAATATTGACTACAGTACACAACATGCAACATGGTTTCCCAGTGTACTGGATAACAGCATATTGACTGATTTTTGTTCTTTGTTTCTAGGGAGTTCTGGAAATGGATGCTCATGCAATCCCGCATGAGTTCATCTTTGTAGATGAGGCTGGGTTTAACTTAGCAAAGACCAGAAGAAGGGGAACAAACCTCATTGGCCACAGAGCCATTATAGATGTTCCTGGCCAACGTGGTGGGAACATCACAATGTGCACAGCCATCTCCAATACGCATGGTGTCCTCCACCGTCATGCCAAACTTGGACCATACAACACAGCCCATTGTCTCACATTTCTGGACAGACTCCACAATATTCTCAAACCACCAGAGCGTATGAATGATGCAGTGCATCGAAGAAACAGGTATGTTATAGTATGGGACAACGTGAGCTTTCATCGTGCAGCCCCAGTCCAAACCTGGTTTGCTGACCACCCACCATTTGTCGTGCAATACCTCCCACCATACTCACCATTTTTGAACCCCATAGAAGAGTTCTGTTCAGCATGGCGGTGGGAGGTTTACGACCGGCAGCCCTTTGTGGCATGCCTCTTTTGCAGGCTATGGAAGAGACGTGTGATGAAATTGATGTGGGTGCGATTCAGGGATGGATAAGGCACTCAAGGCGCTTCTTCCCTCGATGTCTGGCAAGGGAAGATATTCCCTGTGATGTGGACGAGGCGTTGTGGCCAGATCCAGCTATGCGGCAAGATGCTGCCTAATTACAGTATTTTTCTCGCCTCTTTTTTCATATATATTTTTTCTGCACATTTTTTCTGTAATTTTCTTTTTCAGTTTACTGTTTTTTGTTAGCATATTTTTGTTCACTCCAATGTATCTGCTGTGCATATTTTGCATTGACTTTTTTGGTGAAAAATAAAAATAACAGCAGCATGTGTGTGTATCTGCAAATATTTCTGTGCATGTGAACAATCTGAAGAATTTTCAACAATTTGAACTATTTTAGTATTATGGCAAAGCTTACTAAAGAGGTTAGAGCTTTACATTTTGCCCAACAGTGTGTAGTTGGTGAGGCAAAAATCTGGTAATATGAATGAAGTGTGTGCCGTTTGGTGCAAAAGTTAGATTTTCATAATGGTATATGTAGTTTTGGTTGCAGTACTTCATTTTGCAGCATATATGAGGTATTTTGCAGTTTGGGTGTGTGGCTGTGTGAATTGTGTTAAGTATTTTGATAAAACCAGGATAGTTTCCAAAATTGTGTTTAAGCAATTGTAAAAAACTGTAAATGGATCTCCCAAAATGTTGACATGTTCTTTAAAGGTGCAGTATGAGACATGGTGAGTTATTTACTTTTAAACCACCAAAGTTAACTAACACTATTAAGAAAAAGTAATGAAATAAATATATCTATATGTATTGTGTTGCACAGATATCTACTGAAATGATCATGTTGAACAGCTTGCCTCGGCCCTTCTCTTGATCTGACCTCAGTCCAACACGAGATGACAAAGAGGAAGTACAGTTGCCCTGACGGCTTGTTAATCACATTTGAATAAGTTGGTTGAAGTTAGTAGCACACCTAAATATGCATAAAGCCTTTGACAACAAAGTTAAACAATAAAGAGCAATAGAAATAAAAGCAATACACCCGCTCTAGTGGAGTGAAGACAGGAGGTTTGGTGCTGAACTTTCAACGTGTTTTCCGGTACATATTTGTATTGCATCGGAACTGAAAAGTCGGCAGACTGGGGATCCATCCATCCATCCATCCATCCATCCATCCATCCATCCATCCATCCATCCATCCATCCATCCATCCATCTTCTCCCGCTTTTCCGTCAGGGTCGCGGAGGTAACAGCTCCAGCAGAGAGCCCCAAACTTTCCTTTCCCTGGCCACATCAACCAACTCTGACTGGGGGATTCCAAGGCGCTCCCAGGCCAGCGAAGAGATATAATCCCTCCACCTGGTCCTAGGTCTACCCCTCGGTCTCTTCCCAGCTGGACGTGCCTGGAACACCTCCCTAGGGAGGCGCCCAGGTGGCATCCTCACTAGATGCCCGAACCACCTCAACTGGCTCCTTTCAACGCGAAGGAGCAGCGGTTCTACTCCGAGTCCCTCCCGGATGACTGAACTTCTTACCTTATCCCTAAGGGAGATGCCAGCCACCCTGCAGAGAAATCCCATTTCGGCCGCTTGTATCCGCGATCTCGTTCTTTCGGTCATGACCTATCCTTCATGACCATAGGTGAGGGTAGGAACGAAGATGGCCCGGTAGACAGAGAGCTTTGCCTTCTGGCTCAGCTCTCTTTTTGTCACAGTGGTGCGGTAAAGCGACTGCAGTACCGCTCCCGCTGCTCCGATTCTCCGGGCCATCTCACGCTCCATTGTTCCCTCACTCGAGAACAAGACCCCGAGATACTTGAACTCCTTCACTTGGTGTAGGCTTCATTCCCTACCTGGAGTGGACAGTCCATCGGTTTCCTGCTGAGAACCATGGCCTCAGATTTGGAGGTGCTGATCCTCATCCCAGCCGCTTCACACTCGGTCGCGAACCGATCCAGTGAGTGCTGAAGGTCACAGACTGATGAAGCCATTAGGACCACATCATCTGCAAAAAGCAGTGGTGCAATCCTTAGCCCACCGAACAGCAGACCCCCTCCCCCACGACTACGCCTCGAAATCCTGTCCATGAATATCACAAACAGGATTGGTGACAAAGCGCAGCCCTGGCGGAGGCCAACCCTCACCGGAAATCGGTCCGACGTGCTGCCGAGGACCCGGACACAGCTCTCGCTTTGAGAGTACAGAGATTGGATTGCCCTGAGTAGAGACCCCCTCACCCCATACTCCCGCAGCACCTCCCACAGTATCTCCCTGGGAATCCGGTCATACGCCTTCTCCAAATCCACAAAGCACATGTAGACCGGATGAGCGTACTCTGAGGCCCCCTCCAGGATCCTTGCGAGAGTGAAAAGCTGGTCCGTCGTTCCACGACCAGGACGAAAACCGCATTGTTCCTCTTCAATCTGAGGTTCGACAATCGGCCGGACCCTCCTTTCCAGCACCTTAGAGTAAACTTTCCCGGGGAGGCTGAGTAATGTGATACCTCTGTAATTGTCACACACCCTCTGATCCCCCTTTTCAAAAAGAGGAACCACCACCCCGGTCTGCCACTCCTTCGGTACTGTTTCCGACTTCCACGCAATGTTGATGAGACGTGTCAACCATGACAGTCCCTCAACGCCCAGAGCCTTCAGCATTTCTGGGCAGATCTCATCCACCCCCGGGGCTTTGCCACTGTGGAGCTGTTTAACTACCTCAGTGACTTCCCCCCGCGAGATTGGAATTGATCCCCCTTCATACTCCAGCTCCGCCTCTAACATAGAGGGCGGAGTTGTCGGATTCAGGAGTTCCTCAAAGTGTTCCTTCCACCGCCCTAACACACTTGAGGTCAACAGCGTCCCATCCTTACTGTACACAGCTTGGATGGTTCCCTGCTTCCCCCTCCTGAGGTGTCGGATGGTTTTCCAGAACAACTTTGGTGCCGACCGAAAGTCCTTCTCCATGGCTTCTCCGAACTTCTCCCACACCCGCTGCTTTGCATCGGCCACGACTGAGGCTGCTGCCCTTCGGGCCTGTCGATACCTTGCAACTGCGTCAGGAGTACCCAGGGATAACATATCCCGGAAGGCCTCCTTCTTCAGTCGGACGGCTTCCCTGACCACCGGTGTCCACCAGGAGGTTCGAGGGTTACCGCCCCTTGAAGCACCTAAAACCTTGAGACCACAGCTCCCTGCCGTAGCTTCGGCAATGGAGGCTTTGAACACCGCCCACTCTGGTTCAATGTCCCCAGCCTCCACAGGGATGCCTGAAAAGCTCAGCCGGAGCTGTGAGTTGAAGGCCTCCTGGACTTGGGACTCCTCCAGATGTTCCCAGTTCACCCGCACTACACGTTTGGGCTTACCAGGTCTGTCCAGAGGCTTCCCCCGCCACTCGACCCAACTCACCACCAGATGGTGATCCGTTGACAACTCCGCCCCTCTCTTCACCCGAGTGTCCAAAACATGCGGCCTCAGGTCCGATGATGCGATTACAAAATCGATCATGGACCTTCTGCTTAGGGTGCTCTGGTACCACGTACACTATGAGCATCCTTATGTTCGAACATGGTGTTTGTTATGGCCAACCCATGACTAGCACAGAAGTCCAGTAACAAACCACCACTCCGGTTCAGATCAGGGGGGCCGTTCCTCCCAATCATGCCCCTCCAAGTGTCTCCATCATTGCCCACGTGTGCGTTGAAATCTCCCAGCAAGACTAAGGAGTCCCCTTCAGGAGCCCCATACAGTACTTCTTTCAGGGTCTCCAAGAAGGCCAAATACTTCTTGGAGACCCTGTATGTGTATGTATTTTGAATTAACTAGGGAACTTATTATCTTGCATTTTCTTTAGTAGTCATTATTGCGGAGTGTTATCGACTAAAGTCTCCTCCCACCTGTCATCAGAAAGTAGTGTGCTGTATAGCATATGAGCACTATAGAGCATACATTTAAGAAGAATCATAATAAAAGCACTTTACAGGGAGGGCTCTCAGCTGTCATATTGCTTTATATTTCTCCCTGTTGCTGTATTTTCTCTTACTTAAGACATGCCAGCTCGCACCCCCACATTAAAGCACACAGGTGTTTTCTCTTGAGTGTCCTGATTAGACCACAGCTTTCTCCTGATTGACGGCGATGTGACTCACCTGTTAGTCACTCAGTGCCTTCCCACCTTCCTTTTTCACATCATCTCATCGTTTCAACCCTGTTTCCTTGCTTCTATCTCCTTTCCTTCCACCAATTATTTTGTTATTCAGTATATTTTACACAGGACCAAGCTTTATACGTGTGTGGTCTTTCCATTTAGGCTGTTAACTATGAAAAATCTGCAAAAAAAAGTATTTTATTAAAGAGCTTTATATTTATCGTCATGAAAAATCCCCAAAGTATTCTTTCAAATCACCATTTCTATGTTGAAGACATGCAGCAATACAATGGCACTTTCAATGTGTTTTTACTTCATGATATAGCACTTTATTGGTCAAGTACAAATATTTTTTAACATGAAGTGAAAGTCAAATATTCTTACAGTACAGGATGTAGCATTTTAGAAATGCATACCTTGTCCAAAGAGCCATACATGTACATTCACAAGCACATTTATTAATTGAGCAGTGCTTAAAGTAAAAGTTTTCTGATTCCTAATACAGTACAAATCAAATAAATCTGAATGGCACAATACTGCATATATTGCACAGCCTGTTAAAAGGGTTAAAAACTGTTAAACTGCACTTGCATTGCAAAAACCTCATCCAACCTCAGAAATGTGAGGAACAACAATATTTGTACATCATTTAATATTCAAAACCTTTCACTACTGAATAACTAGGGAGCACAGGGGCCGCCATAGAGGAAAAAAAGTAATTTATTCATTTCAGTGGTTTGTCAAAGTTAAATAAATCCTGGATGCTCACAATATCACCCACACGCTCTCTTTATCCTTGTTTATTGGCTTGTCCTAACAACGTAATACAAAGCAAGTATTGAGAATAGGTCTAGATAACTCACCCGAAGCTAAAGTAAAGCTTCATTAAAGAGTATTTATTCATGTCTCTATAAACGAAGGACAGATGCCTGCAGCAGGTGGCAGCTGGGATGAATGATTTGGCCTTTTGCATGGCTAAAGTTATTAAAGATTTAATTTGTGGACATAATTGAATCAAAATCTGGTAATGATTTCATTTAAGTTAGGTAATTTAATTATATCTTGTGCTCACAAATGTGAATAGTGTCCTTTCTTCCTCTATGGCTACTGCCGGGCTCCGTTAGCAACTACTTCTACGATTCAGCTACAAAAATAAGCTTTAAAGGAAAGCTTTAATGCACATATTTTATTTAAGTCACATAGTGTTGAATGTTATGTTTTATTTGACTTGAATGAAGGTGAATAGAGTATGGACCAGAGACAACTAGAATAAATGCATCTGATCTAAAAAGATAAGAAAAGACTTTATATTTTTCTGAGAGGAGTCACTACCAATAAAACAATAAACAACTCCAAACAGTGGTTGGGGGAAACTCACTCTAATCAAGGACGATACTGCAGGTATGATGGACCTGATTCAAATCTTCCTTTTTGATTGACACACTTGTCCCTGAATGCTCATCTGAGAGAGCTTTCACAGCAATGAACACAGTTACTCTTACTTACAACGTCGGAGGAGAGAGGATGAAAATGTCACAGGGGACAGTAGGCACTCATAACACGGTTGCAGACTGCAGCGCTGGAACATTGTAGCACAGGCTGTCCTCTTTCAGACTGCACGGATGCAACCAGCACCCCGTGAAAAGCTGAAGGGGGTGTTTATTAAACGGGACTGTATTAGTGGAGGTTAACGTGTTTCTCAGAGTTGGGTGTCCTCTCTGGGCTCTGTTTCGGACTCGTGTCTCTCTTTCAGGCTGCTTCTGTGGAGAGGAGGCTCCTCTGGGACGTGAGCCAGAGGGTCCGATCGAATCAAATACCTGAAAGAGAAACAAGAGGGCAGATAAAGAAATTAGAAACTGTGCAACAATTTGAAAGAGTCGCTATGTGGGACCGCTTTCCGAATCCCCTTAAGTGCAGAAGTCACATGAAGAAAGAAGAGGATATGAAATTTCCCTGTAATCCTCTCAAATAATAGGCTGCATAACTGTCTGGGTCAGTTCTTTTGTAGAGGAATATTAAGAGCTGGAGCCAGGGACTTTTACATATAATTGAAGGTTTGTTGTATACAAGCCCTTAACAAATGAGTTCACACAATGCTGATGAAAGCTAATTCATGCTCATTCGCGAGGTTGACCCACAGGCTTTAAGTGGACGTCTGTGTGCAGCTTCAAATGTGTGATCATGCAGAATGTTCATATAGCAAGCATGTGAGTGGCAATGTTCCAGTTTTTTTGGTGGCGTGTGCACCTCTTTTTATATTGCGAGGAAGAAGAAGAAAATAAAAAAGGGGATTGCTTTGAGGAGAGGTTGTGCGAGAGAGCTTTGATTTGGTCTCCATCGAATCCTTGGGGAATTGTCTAGCTTGTTAGCTCTTAAATGCCCAAGCTAGTGGCTTACTTTGAGCCATCTGCTGTTTGTTGTTAGAAAGGTACCGTACATTGGATTTTAAGAGCTTTTTGGTTGACTGCTGTGGCTGGAAAAAATGTGAAAAGAGTTAACAAAAAAAGTAAACTTGTCTTGGAAACCTAAACAGCTATGTAAGACGTGTTAAAGCTCTGTGCAGATCTGGGGACGAATAACTCCAACAAGGGGGTTATCTTCATGGATGTATAAAGAGAACTTGATACAGCATTGACGGCAGGACCCCGTTTAATCCTTTAAAAGTTGCTCTGCGGTGCATGAAGCCAAAATATCCTGCCTCTCGAGAGCAAGAGTACTCTATCTGGACGCATAGAGAGTGTGCCAATTTGCAGTGCCACGACCGTTCCTGGCTCAGTAAAATGAATGGAGAGAGAAAATAACTCTGGATTCAGCTTTTATCACATTCTACAACTTTTAAAACTAAAGGACTGAAAATATGGGCAATACAAGTGTCCGTTCTGGGTAATTGATATCGTTACAAATTAATCATATGCCTATTTAAAGTCAATTGTAATGGAAGTACCATCATTTGGCCACTATGACAATTCCCTTAAATGCCAGCAGAATAGCAGAACAACTGTCCATGGACCAATGCCTCATTACATTCAGGAGCGGGTCCGAATCATTGGTTGGATCCCAAACTTTTTGGTTAACCCTAAACCTAACCCTAAGCCTTAGAAGTGATATATCTGCTCTCCAATGCAATTCTAGTTCTCTGTGGCATTTAATTGCGAGCAATCCAATTCAAGTATTCAATTTATACAAGAAAAGATTTATCTTGCAATGTTAATGAAAGTGGAAAAATAATGTGTGTATTAACTCAGATCAGAACAAACAAACACTCAACAGAAAACATTCTTGGCGGAGGCTTTCATTTGTCAAATGAAGTCAAAGTGGCAAAGCAATATTTATTTTATTTGTTTTCACTATTGATCTCCTTCATATCCACTGTGAAAAAAAAGATTGTCACTTGGAATCATTTCTGACAAGATTCACACAGTATAATACACTTGCAAGAACACCCACAAATGAGACAGCTTCGGGAAAGCTGAGAAATAAACAGAAGCAGTAGTGACTCAAATTTCACCAGATTACCATTCTTGAAAAACAAGACACTCGCCCACGCACACAACAGGAGCGACACAAAAGAGACATGCTTACACAACGTCATTGAGCTCCAGCCTGGTGTCAGGAGAAGGGTTGATCAGGACGTAGGACAGTGTGTTCTGGTGATCGTTCTGCTCATCTGAAACAGGAAAATCATCTCAATCAGAAAACTGGATTAGTCAGATTTCTATGACTCAGTTATGATACTAATTTCTAGCTGCTACAGGATTGTTATGGGTTTACCTTGTAGGTATCCCAGGTTGACTCTGTTCATGACGTCGCTGGCAGTCAGGTTAGTGAGGTCTTCTACAAACAGAAACAAACTTTTTAAGTTACTACTCACGGTTGTTAACTGGTGATGAAACAGTCTCAGTTTAGTATTCATGGCTCTATATTGCCTACATAAGCAAACAAAAGCAAGACAATTTGATATTTCGAAATAAACTCAGAAATATACACCCGGTTGGATTACCTGTGACGTACTGTAGGATTAAACAGTTTATAGAAATACAATGTATTATTATTATTATTATTATTATTATTATTATTATTATTATTATTATTATTATTATTATTATTATTATTATTATTATTATAAGGGGGTTTTCTATTGGAATAAATATTTTGTGGTTTTTATTTTATTTACAGATTTGCATTGTGTGATGTGGTTTTATGGTTGGTGGCTAATCAACTTTATTTCATAATTTTGTTTTCATAGTTATAATATTAAATATCTACAAATAGATACATTTGCTGATCGCCAAGCAGTATTCTAAAAATGCAATGGTATAATAAAAAGTTAAATTGATAAACCAGATTAAAATCTTTATGACAAGAGGGGGTGTTGCGCATTGGAAAAAAATCCGCTTTTGCCTGCAGGGGCCGCCAAAATCAACATAAAAGTTCCCTTTGAGCTGCTTAAATCTGAAGAAGACGTACAGTTTTGGGGAAATGAAACTTCTGACCAGTGGCCTCATAACCTTCCTCACCATATCCGGACGTGGGGAGGCCCAGATGCCTCATGCGGTTGCGGACCAGCTCCGACAGCTCCTCCCTCTCGGAGCGACGGTAAAGGTTGAGGCGCTGCTGAGCAATGCGCTGGGCGTGGTCCCTGCTCGAGTCGCGGCTCGACCCCTGCCACCTCACGCTCTTCTTACTCAGACGCCGGGCCCACTGCATGCTCTTCTTCCTCAGCAGGGGGTGATCTGACTGGTCGTTGCTGCGAGAATCGTCCCCTTTCTCCTTGGTGTCCTCACATTCGTCAACACTGACTGACACCTGTGACTAAGGTGGAGTGACAGGAAGTAACCTTCACAACACCTTTCAGTGTGTTTATGATAATAGAACTTCATTAGTTACTTCAGTAACATGTTTTATATGAATGAGAATATTCCATATCGAAATAATTTGGGCATCTGCTCCATGAATCAGAACTATTCTAAAATTCAATCAGTTCCTCTTTTGCAAAATGGTCTCCCTTCCACCAAGTAAAAAAAAATAAAAAATAAAATAACAGTAGGTATTCAAACCAAAAATCGAAAATATAACCTCTTGGGCTGCAATTAACAATTATTTTAAGACCCGATTACTCTGCCCTAAGGTCTATAAAATGTTGAAAAAAAAAGAAAAGTCCATGATGATTCTTTTTTTATGACACAATACAAAGAAAAAACTATTCTAAAAGGCTCAAATGACTTCCTTGCGGAGGTAGCAAACATGTTATTGTGTCCAAGCTGGATGTTTAGATTTATACGACTTACATTATCATCTCAGAGATCTCACCTCAGAAGTCGGGAAAACATGAGATTCTGTCCGATAGATCCCAATAGGAATTTCGGCACTTGAGGAGCAGAGTTTCTGAAACAGTCTGCCATAAGTACTGATCCACAGATCTTCCTCTGTTACCTTCATCTGGAATGGGAAACACAGGGGTACTAAGACACTGTGTTAGATTCTTTGTTTTTCCTCAGAGATGTTTTTTATTTGATTAAACTCACAGCACAGAGGTATCCGGATCCTGGAGTGGTGTCCAGCCCCAGCAGCAGCCTGGCAATAAGGATCATGTAGTCCTTCACAAAAGACTGGAATCAAATAGAAGCATTTAACATTAACAGTAAAAACTAAAAACCATGGTTTTCTTCCTATGACTGAACACAAGAGGGCACTTTAGCTTTATTCTGCCGCTCAGTTTCTTCAGGTAGCACTGCTGCTGTAAGATTTCATTTCTTTACCTGGCATTGGAAGTGTTATTTGAGGTGCTTTGCTGTAGGTGTGTACCGACCTGATACAGCAGGGTGTCCAGCATGCTGATGCTGAACACTCGCCCTGCAGCGAAGGGTAGGCGAAACATGAAGGCCAAGTTGGAGCCTTTATCACGCTCTTTCTGTGTGGGAGAACCAAGACAAATTGAAACAGCAATGATTTTAAAGTTCTGTCACTTTTCTGATAGAAAGTCAGAGGGAAATGGCAAACGTAAAAAAACAGTGTTACAGAAAGAAAAATACTCTCTTCTGCAACTTCTTTTAGATTCATGCTCATAACTCATACTGCCCCATTCACTGTGTTTTACCTTCTCCAATTTGGAGAGGGCCAGTGAGTAGCAGTCCTTTGCCCTGAACTGCATGAATCTCATGTTGGAGGGGTGAGTCAGCTCTGTGATGATGCTCAGACTAGGAAACAACCTGGAGAAAGACAGAAGGGTGTGCATAAAAAAAAATGCAATGCGTACCTTACTACAGCAACAACATCTGGGCTTTATGCGTATATATTGTTCTTATTCCTGCATCTTAATTGCACTGTTATGTCTATTGCAATATTTCATTACACTTTTTCATTTCTAAGACAGGATTCTCAAGGCCAAAATCTTTGCATATCACAAAAAAGCCTCTGAATCTTTGAGTCATTTACGAATATTGACCTACGTTTGTATTTGAACTTGCTTTTAAGAGAGGTCTTAAGAGAAATACACGTCAGATTCGTGACGTATTCTTAATGATTATTAGACAAATCGACATATTTGACAAAAAAATATTTACATACTATTTAGAAAAAATCCATACCAATACGTGAAGATTCCTGATTTTTCAGTTTCTACCTCATTCAACTTAATACCTTTGGAATGATAAACCAAGACCATTTAAACTCAAACTGGGATGAGACTTTGTGAAACTAGGATGGACATTTTTTGCAATTTTATGGACCAAATCATAATTGGCATAATATTGACAATATTAAGCAGATTAATAGGTAATAGAAGTTTTCATTAGTTGAGGCATAAAAAAAAAGCAAGAATTTGGTATTCCCCCCCTCGGCCTGTGACTCTAAATGTCATGCCATTCAACTTTCAAATGGTTGTCACATTAGTATGACATATTCAAGATTCATACAATGAAGTTTGACTGTTTCTTGAAACTGTTACTACTTGTTTATTGTGTAGTGTTTTGGCTGATATAATCTCAATGAGTCTGCCTGATCAAATAAACAGTAAACCTTTAAATTGACAATAAGTTTAACAATACTTCTGTCGTCCAAACATGATTTCCAATACAAGTTTCACAGTGACATTATACCATGCCATTGATAATATTTGATATCGATTGTGATACAACCTGCAGAATTACCTGAACATAGTCTGCACATTGACAATAGTTTTGGCATCAGCCATGTAGTCTTCCTCGGCACTCATTGTACTCTCTTTATCCACCACCACCAAATTATCAGCATAGATGATGCCACACTGCAGCAGGCTGTCCAGACTGAAACACACACACACACACACACACACACACACACACACACACACACACACACACACACACACACACACACACACACACACACACACACACACACACACACACACACACACTATAAGTATAAGACACCAATTTCCCTGGTACATGCTGTAATGTACATCCAATGAAATATCAGATGAGTACAAAAACTTCTTCAACATGTTGTATGACTATAATATATAAAAGCACTTTTAAATGAAATGCAGAAGCTAATCAACCCTTTCCAAGAACCAGCACCTTATCGTGGTGGAGAGGTTTGTGTGCCCCGATGAACCTGGGGGCTGTGTTGTCTGGAACATTGTGTTCCTGGTAGGGTCTCCCATGGCAAATTGGTCTCAGGTAAGGGGCCAGACTAAGATTGGTTCAAAAAGACTTCATGAATGAACATAATTGGAAGCGAGGATACCCGGCCCGGAGGAAGCCCGGGGTCCCCTTCTGGAGCCAGGCCCAGAAGGAGGACTCGTCAGCGAGCGTCTGGTGGCCGGGCTTGCCACGGAGCCCGGCCGGGCACAGCCCGAAAAAGCAACGTGGGCAACACCTCCGCTTCTCCGTCCCGCGGGCCCACCACCTACGGGAAACAACGATGGGGTCGGGTGCGCTGCCAGAAGGGTGGCAGTGAAAGCAGAGGGTCTCGACGGACCAGACTCAGGCGACAGAAGTTGGCTTTGGGGACATGGAATGTCACCTCTCTGGGGGGGAAGGAGCCGGAGCTTGTGCGGGAGGTGGAGCGTTACCAGTTGGATCTGGTGGGGCTCACCTCTACGCACAGCGTCGGCTCTGGAACCTTACTTCTGGATAGGGGTTGGACTCTATTCTTCTCCGGAGTTGCCCAAGGTGTGAGGCGCCGAGCGGGTGTGGGGATACTCACAAGCCCCCGGTTGAGTGCCGCTTTGTTGGAGTTTACCCCAGTGGACGAGAGGGTCGCCTCCCTACGCCTGCGGGTCATGGGGGGGAAAACTCTGACTGTTGTGTGTGCTTATGCACCAAACAGCAGTTCAGAGTATTCGGCCTTCTTGGAGACCCTGAAAGAAGTCCTGTATGGGGCTCCTGAAGGGGACTCCTTAGTCTTGCTGGGAGACTTCAACGCACACGTGGGCAATGATGGAGACACTTGGAGGGGCGTGATTGGGAGGAACGGCCCCCCTGATCTGAACCGGAGTGGTGGTTTGTTACTGGACTTCTGTGCTAGTCATGGATTGGCCATAACAAACACCATGTTCGAACATAAGGATGCTCATAAGTGTACGTGGTACCAGAGCACCCTAGGCAGAAGGTCCATGATCGATTTTGTAATCGTATCATCGGATCTGAGGCCGCATGTTTTGGACACTCGGGTGAAGAGAGGGGCGGAGTTGTCAACTGATCACCATCTGGTGGTGAGTTGGGTCGAGTGGCGGGGGAAGCCTCTGGACAGACCTGGTAAGCCCAAACGTGTAGTGCGGGTGAACTGGGAACGTCTGGAGGAGTCCCATGTCCAGGAAGCCTTCAACTCACACCTCCGGCGGAGCTTTTCAGGCATCCCTGTGGAGGCTGGGGACATTGAACCAGAGTGGGCGGTGTTCAAAGCTTCTATTGCCGAAGCTGCGGCGGGGAGCTGTGGTCTCAAGGTCTTAGGTGCCTCAAGGGGCGGTAACCCTCGAACCTCGTGGTGGACACCGGTGGTTAGGGAAGCCGTCCGACTGAAGAAGGAGGCCTTCCGGGATATGTTATCCCTGGGTACTCCTGACGCAGTTGCAAGGTATCGCCAGGCCCGAAGTGCAGCAGCCTCAGCCGTGGCCGACGCAAAGCAGCGGGTGTGGGAGAAGTTCGGAGAAGCCATGGAGAAGGACTTTCGGTCGGCACCAAAGTTGTTCTGGAAAACCGTCCGGCACCTCAGGAGGGGGAAGCAGGGTACCATCCAAGCTGTTTACAGTAAGGATGGGGCGCTGTTGACCTCAACTGATAGTGTGTTAGGGCGGTGGAAGGAACACTTTGAGGAACTCCTGAATCCGACAACTCCGCACTCTATGTTAGAGGCGGAGCTGGAGTATGAAGGGGGATCAATTCCAATCTCACGGGGGGAAGTCACTGAGGTAGTTAAACAGCTCCACAGTGGCAAAGCCCCGGGGGTGGATGAGATCCGCCCAGAAATGCTGAAGGCTCTGGGTGTTGAGGGACTGTCATGGTTGACACGTCTCGTCAACATTGCGTGGAAGTCGGAAACAGTACCGAAGGAGTGGCAGACCGGGGTGGTGGTTCCTCTCTTTAAAAAGGGGGATCAGAGGGTGTGTGCCAATTACAGAGGCATCACATTACTCAGCCTCCCCGGGAAAGTTTACTCTAAGGTGCTGGAAAGGAGGGTCCGGCCGATTGTCGAACCTCAGATTGAAGAGGAACAATGCGGTTTTCGTCCTGGTCGTGGAACGACGGACCAGCTTTTCACTCTCGCAAGGATCCTGGAGGGGGCCTGGGAGTACGCTCATCCGGTCTACATGTGCTTTGTGGATTTGGAGAAGGCGTATGACCGGGTTCCCAGGGAGATACTGTGGGAGGTGCTGCGGGAGTATGGGGTGAGGGGGTCTTTGCTCAGGGCCATCCAATCTCTGTACTCCCAAAGCGAGAGCTGTGTCCGGGTCCTCGGTAGCACGTCGGACCGTTTTCCGGTGAGGGTTGGCCTCCGCCAGGGCTGCGCTTTGTCACCAATCCTGTTTGTGATATTCATGGACAGGATTTCGAGGCGTAGTCGTGGGGGAGGGGGTTTGCAGTTCGGTGGGCTAAGGATTGCACCACTGCTTTTTGCAGATGATGTGGTTCTAATGGCTTCATCGGTCTGTGACCTTCAGCACTCACTGGATCGGTTCGCGGCCAAGTGTGAAGCGGCTGGGATGAGGATCAGCACCTCCAAATCTGAGGCCATGGTTCTCAGCAGGAAACCGATGGATTGTCCACTCCAGGTAGGGAATGAAGCCTTACCCCAAGTGAAGGAGTTCAAGTATCTCGGGGTCTTGTTCTCGAGTGAGGGAACAATGGAGCGTGAGATGGGCCGGAGAATCGGAGCAGCGGGAGCGGTACTGCAGTCGCTTTACCGCACCGTTGTGACGAAAAGAGAGCTGAGCCAGAAGGCAAAGCTCTCTGTCTACCGGGCCATCTTCGTTCCTACCCTCACCTATGGTCATGAAGGATGGGTCATGACCGAAAGAACGAGATCGCGGATACAAGCGGCCGAAATGGGATTTCTCCGCAGGGTGGCTGGCATCTCCCTTAGGGATAAGGTGAGAAGTTCAGTCATCCGGGAGGGACTCGGAGTAGAACCGCTGCTCCTTCGCGTTGAAAGGAGCCAGTTGAGGTGGTTCGGGCACCTAGTGAGGATGCCACCTGGGCGCCTCCCTAGGGAGGTGTTCCAGGCACGTCCAGCTGGGAAGAGACCGAGGGGTAGACCTAGGACCAGGTGGAGGGATTATATCTCTTCGCTGGCCTGGGAGCGCCTTGGAATCCCCCAGTCAGAGCTGGTTGATGTGGCCAGGGAAAGGAAAGTTTGGGGCTCTCTGCTGGAGCTGTTACCTCCGCGACCCTGACGGAAAAGCGGGAGAAGATGGATGGATGGATGGATGCAGAAGCTAATATGACAGTCTTACTTGTCGATGGTCCCAGCCATGTAGTAGACCATGGGAAAGCAGCAGATGGCCTCCAGGAAGTGATTATCCGGCCTGGGGAAAAAAATAACATATGATACATTTATTTGCAATTCTCTTTTTACTGGCGTCCCTGAAAAATCTTTAAAGAAATTGCAATAAATTCAGAATGCTGCGGCAGGATTTAACAAACACAACAAACAAAGACCACACTTGCCCCTATACATCAGTGACTGCCTGCAAGCACACTCAGATCCTCCAATGCCTTTCCATTAGAAGAAGCATTTCAGAAGAAATCTGGGGGGGGGGGTTGCTTTCTGTTTATATGGCCCCAGACTGTGGAACAGCCTCCCATTGGATCTTAGAACAGCAAACTCCATTTAAGTTTTTAAGAGTAAAATAAAGACCTATTTTTTAATTTGGCTTTACATTTGAAACCACTGCTTTATGGTTCTGTGATATAACTTTTTCTGTTTATGACTTATTTTTAATAATGTTCCTCACTTTGTTTTTCATTACTCGTTGTTATTTTATTGTATCTTGTCTTGCTCTGTTAATAAATAAGTAGTGTATTTATATGTATTTACAGTGCATCTGGTCCTTGTGTACAATGCTACTGTGATGTCAGAATCATATAAAATAAACAAAAAAACTGTTTTACTTTTGTTTTTGTATTGTGTGTTACTGGAAGAGGAGTTATGAAACAAAAAAACTATTAAAGAAAATGTTTGGCATGGAAACAGAAATAAACTAATGCACCAAAAGCCCCAAAAATGCAAGAAATACTTGATGATCCAAATCTTTTGGTTAATTTGGGATAAAGTGTCTATGCTTTATCAAACTGCTCTGCTGCTGAACTTCATTTTGTCATGTGTTTACGCTAAAGCGATGATCCGTCTGGTGCTGAGCACACTCAGAGAGATTTAGTTGCTTTATTACTTCCAACACATGGAACAACTCTTCATGCATCTGTCGAGACCCAAGGCTGTCGTAAGCACTCAAATGGAAAGTGTGTGGGTGTTTGTATTTGTGCGACACTGATGGAAGGGGAGGGGAAAGCTACATGTTTGGGGGGGCAGGGAGTTTATTGTTATGTATGTGTTTCTATGATAGTCCTGAGAGCTCAAATGTGGGGGCTGAAATGGGACACATCAGGGTTGCTGATGAAAGCGCGCTCAGTGTTCACCACAGAAATCTTTTACTTCATCTTTTTAATTATTTTTTTCTCTGCTTGTAGCAATATGTAGAATTTCAGTTCAAGGCAATGCAAGTTGCTATGGTTACTGTCTGGAGAGTGCAGCGTTTTCATTTTTCTTCGTCCCTCAAAAACACAAATCACTGAGTTGCAGCAGTAACCTCACATCAGGGCTAACAATGGACCTCCACCTCCACAGTCTTGTCCTTAAGTGCAACACTGACGGAAGCTTTCCGAGAAATGATGTTTCCTGGAGTGAAATGGTGAAAGAATGACTGAAGGTTAAAGGAAAAGATTGTGTATGTCTGTGTGAATGCCACTGATTGAATGATTGGTTGATAGTGTTTTTCCTTTTTCAGACAAAGAAACCAAGGTCTATAAAGGATGCAATGTTAAAGCTCTTTTCCCAACATAGTCCCAAGAGCTTTGAAGTCAAAGAAAACGCAAGCCAAGCACAATACATTAAACTGAGAAAAAACTCAAATAAATCATGAAATTGAAAATCAAGTCACTAAAATGTAAGAAAAATATGAAATAATTCGAACAACAATTTAAAATGTTACTTTAAATATTTGACTGTTCCAAATATAATCAGATTTTATAAACTTCAATATTCTGTCAAGGCACTTTACAAGGGTGGACACTTGCCCTGGTATTATATTGAAAATTGGGTGTTTGTTGTCCTATCCTCATTGGGACCAAGTATGGAAAAACAACCCATTCTGTGAGGACATTTATGATTGTGAGGACCTTTAGGATGGCCCTCACAATAAAAGTGGTGTGTGCATGTGTGTGTGTGTGTGTGTGTGTGTGTGTGTGTGTGTGTGTGTGTGTGTGTGTGTGTGTGTGTGTGTGTGTGTGTGTGTGTGTGTGTGTGTGTGTCTTTGAATGTGAACTCACGGATTATCCAGCAGCAGGACAATGGGGTTGAGTTCTTTCCTGGGTCTGTAATAAGCTCTGAGAGGAACTATAAAGTTATAAAGACCATTCCCTGCAGTCTCAGCAGACACAATGATGAGCTTGTTTTTAAAACCATAAGCCTTAGCATCCTCAAAGCTGTTGTGCCTGCAACCCTGCATAAGAAATACAAAAACAAAACAGGTATTTTAGGTTTGCGTTTAAGTCGTGAAGGACAGAGGGAGAGGCGGATAGGAAATGATGGAGGCAGTAAGTAATTGAGTGACTAAGTTGGAGCAGTGACTGCCCACCTGGTCCAGTCGTAGGCAGCAGAACGGAGCTTTCTCTGCCAACAGATGGCACAAGGTGGGCGAGCTCCCGATGTACGGAGAGTTTGGGGGATAACCTTTCACATACCTGCAAACAAATCCAAAAAGCTTGAATGAAACATTGCATGGAAACAGACTCTGTTCAAAAAAGGATTTCCAGTACCAAAAGAAAAAGCTGGTTTCCTAGAAGTCCTTTAGAAATAAGATTTCAATGCACTCAGGTCTAATGCATGCTGGGCAAACTATTCAAAGAAGGATATTACATAATTTATCTTTTGGTCAGACAGTCTGAGAGGTTGCATAGTGGGAACAAACAACAAGACTCATTTGGATAGCATGTGATTGTTCGTTTGATTTGCATTTTGCAGGTTTAGCATATATTAAACGACTGTTGATTCAATTATTTTAGGTTCAATCAGAAATGGGACAGCATTCATTAATTGAAGTGTAGAACCATAAACAAGTTTAACTTATTTACATAAACTAAAAGAGCAAAAGTATGAGTACTTGTGCAGAAATATGTCCCCCGGTTACACTATTTTATGTTAAAGAATACATATTGATAAGTAGTGTGGTAGTTACTGCCATGAAGCTAATTTTAACTTTTATAATCAGATCTTATGTTGTTTGTAAAATGTTAAACTGCTATGTAACAAATAATTGCAGCTTACGCACAAATGAAGGGAAGTTAAACCACAGTATTTCTCTAGTAAGCAGGATTATATAACATTTAAAGGTTACTACAAGCAAGAAGCACATCCTATTTGTACTTAACTACTAAATTACTTGTTAGTTTCCTTCACTGGACAAAAGACACCCTTTTAATAACTTCAAGGTCATAAATAGTAAAATAACTGTTACTCAAAGTCATCAGAAGAAACTACATTGTCATTTTCAACAAAAGAAGTCTAACTGCAACGTAAACAAAATGGAGGTCAGGTAACGTTGGGCTTGAATAGAACGTAAAAGTATTCTTTCTGCACTGTCAATGTTATCATTATCTAATAGTCTGCATTATTTACTCCTTGTCATTTGGTTTTTAAAGTTTGATTATTAATGTTCAAACAGAAACCTTACTCGGTAGATTTCTCATCTGTGAAGACAGAGTCATCTTCTGATTGGTCGCTGAGGAGGTCACATGGCAGAATGGAGGAGGAGTCGGCAATCTCCTGCACTGGAGCGATGCTCGGCCGGCGGCCCCCTGCCCCGTTTACTGAGGGTGGGACCAATTTACCAACAGAGACATCAGGGGGACTCGTATTGTGAAGATCCATGGCAACCGTGCCTGTAAACGATATTCACTTCGCTTTATACCACACATAGGAACAACTCCTCCTTCAGTGAATGACCAACAGACACAGCGGAGCTCACTGTGCCAGATGACAAAAAGGCACAAAAAGACCTCACAGAGACACAGAATGATACAAAGATGCGCCAAATGACCACAAAGACACACCTGAAACCACTACAAAAAGACACACTACATTGAGACATAAAATGACTTTAAAGACACACAAAATAATTACAAAAAGACCACAAACTTGACTACAAGAATATGCAAAATTATTGCAGAAAGGCCGAAACTATTTTTTTTACAAATGTACAACGAAACATACAGTGACTAACTAAAAACAGACCAAGACAATTGCAAAATAACCTTAAACAACTACAAATAGACACAAAATAACTACAAAGAGACCAAAACAATTACAAAGGGGAAATTAAACTACTACATAGAGAAATGCAATTACCAAAAAGACTCACATAAATGATCAGACACCTACACAGCGATGCACAGTAACTATGAAGTCTGTGTTTATTTTTCCAGTTTAGGTGAGGTGGGGTCTTTTGTCCCATTATGCTCCTGTGCCTCTCACCCATGCTGGCGATGATGCTGTGCACAGGAAGCTGCGAGGGTCCGTCGTAGAGCCCCCCTGCCGGGCGGCCCTTCTTCTCCTCCTGGTTGAAGATGACGGAGTTCTCCTCCTTGGTGATGTTGATGTAGTAGCAGGTGTCGGTGGCGGCCATGATGTGGCGCGGGCCAGGGTTCAGCAGGATGCTCTTGTTGTCTTCCTTTTTTATACCGATCAGACACACGCCGTACCTGCCGACACACGATGGCTGTTAGCATAATATGCTTTAGGATAATATCTAGGGATGCAACGATAGCACTATTTTTCAGACCAAGTTTAAGTACAAGTATATCCATGTGAGTACTTAATAATACCAAGGCAGTTTGACTTTTGGCCCTCCTCTTGACAATTTATATCCTTTTTACACGGCTTAGTTGAATATTCAATTCTGATTTGTCAATACCGACATTCCAGAGGTTATTAATTAAGGAAGATCAAGGGAGGAAGATCAGGAAAGAGAATGGAAAATATGTCAAAAGATGCAGCGCTGGACAACAGATAAATTTAAAAAAAGCTACTTTTAACAGACTTAGACTTAGTCACAATAAACATCGGTGAGAGCTGCTGTTCATTTCAATTACGTTGTTGAAGGAGGAACATAAGCCTCAAAGGAGGAACATAAGCCTCAAAGGAGGAACATAAGCCTCAAAGGAGGTACATAAGCCTCAAAGGAGGTACATAAGCCTCAAATTTCAAACTATTTTTTTCAAACTACACAAGAAAGGGTTCTCTGGTCACGCAAGAGTTAAATTCAAATGTTGCAGCACTGAGATGAAAACATCAACTTTCAGTTAGAGAAATAAATCACGTACTCTTGCTATAATCAAAAACGTTCTCTTTTCACATGTTGTTATCTGCATACACAAAAGAATAATCTAACAGCCCTGTAACTGTCTCTGTACATTCTCAACTTGTCAGCATCTGAAGAAGATGCTTTAGCTTACATGTCAACTCACTTCTTGTGAGCATGAAAGGAGGCGTATGTAAAGCTTTTGCTGTTATACTCTCCAAAGAACTTGCTGTCACACACTCGGATGTGGTACACCTCGTTTCCAGAGCAACAACCGTACATCCTCTGCCACTGCTCCGGGGACTGTTGGCCCTCTCTGCATTCACACAGGGAAAATAAAACACACATACCACAGATCAGTGAGCCTAGCACTTTTTAAAGGGTAAAACCAATTCGACACATATTCATGAAGTCAGGCTAAATCCCAAAAACCTTCCATATCCCCCAAGACCCTCTGGGTGTTCTGTCGTGTTCCTGAGTCCCCGGGGTTCTCTGACATGGCATGTCTATAATAATTTAAGGCTTTGGGAAAAACTCAATACAGCATAGTATCTTAAATATGAAGTATTGACCTTTTATCACACATTTTTGCAAAAATAAATCAAATATTTTTTCAGTCAACTAGACAGTTCCAGTCTGTCGGGATTGGAAAAAATAGGTCCAAATAAGGATGGTAACATGCTTTTTTTTAACGCACCATAACTTTATCCTATTAGATAAAATCGACGTTGGCATTTTGTATAATTTGCAGAATAGGTAATTAATACTAATACAAAGCATATTGCACAAATATTCTATATCTTATGAATAATATAGTATTGTTGGTCCTCTTGTAATTCCAACCCCTTAAAACAAACTAGCTTCTTCATACACAATCCACAACCAGAAAGCTATAATATTCATGTGCACCTTTTGTATTAATCTTTGCAATCTCAAAGCCTGTTTGCCTTATAAATACAATTTATTTTCTTAAGAGCTGCCAGGAGTAAAGAAAGTGCCGTAGCTCAGTTTGCTCATTGATTCCCCTTTCGCAGTTTCACTTAGTCACTGACATCAGCTTTTTAAAGTGATCGGTCGTCAAGCTGTGAAAAATAATTTTCCACCAGAGAGCTTTTCACACTGTTTTACAAAGAAATCCATTTAGTCACTGCCTGATTTTTCTTTTTGCCTCATTGGTCTCTCTCTTTACTTCCTCTGAACTTTTGTTTCAATTGGGGTTATTCTCCTCTCTGTGCCAGTTTCATAAACACATCTCTATACTTCATCAGACATAAACATGTGAAGAAATGTTAACTTCACACTGAGAAGAAGAAAAAAAAGCTAAGCTAAGAAGGCTGACCGTCCGCGGGAGGTGTGTACGAGGAGCGTGACCAGGGTGGAGGTGGCCGGACACACACAGTTGAGGGCCAGCATGGCGTACTTGAACTCCTCCTCACACACAACATGATCTGAAAAGAAGCAATAAGTAGAAGTTACTCAGCACAACATTTTCCCTGTTTCCAGTCTGTATGCCAAGCTAAGCTAATCAACTTTCAGCTCTTGCCTCATAATAATCTAGGGTGACCAGACGTCCTCTTTTGCCCGGACATGTCCTCTTTTTATGTCCTGTCCGGAGCGTCCGGGGGGGTTTTATAAATTCATGAAAACGTCCGGTTTTCACAGTTTTTCATGGGACCATTAAGCGTGTACTTAAATTGAATGGCGCTTTGCACAGAAGTCTACTGTACTTAGACTTCCCCCCCAACAATCGCAAGTGTCCTCTTTTTCGCCACCTCAAATCTGGTCACCCTAAATAATCATGCAGTTTTTGACCACGCTCACTGACGCCTGGGAACATTTGGCCAATTTACTTTCAGTTTATTTTAACAATGTGATTTCACCAATCTTTCCAATATTATTGCATATCAGTTGTAAGCTAGCTAGCTAACGTCTAGGAAAACAGACTAACTGCCAAGAGTGAGTGACAGTTTCCGTTGTGTTTTGAGCTGTGTTTTTATATTTGCATTGTTTTTGAGAGCGCAGCGCGTTTCTCTGTTTTCGTGCGTTTGCACCTGTCGCCCACCGTAGCTATACTGTAGGCTAAGAGTAGTATTCATTTTCGTATCTAACTATCTTCCAGAAAAAATGTAAACGTTACACTGACAGTAACGTAACTTTTACCTGCAAATTTCACATGGAACTTATTTTCAGGTTTGAGTATCTGAACATAAAGGGGGCAATTCGGAGCAAAGTCCTTCACAGCCCAGGCTCTCAGGATGGTCTGATGGTCCTGAGGGAAAACAGTCAAAGATAATGCATTAATAAAGTAATCTCCTTTAATTAACTGCTAAACTGACAGCATTAATGACTTGGTGGTTGTACACAAATTAACGACATCTCAGAGTTACGGCAGAGAGTCCGTTTATTGTTGCTCTTCTTACCGCTGCCATGCGATCCACCTCGTTCCGACTGCTCAGAATAAAACAGGCCTCAGCGTCATCCATTCTGCAGAAACAACAACAAGTAAAGTCAAAATGCAATAGGCCTACTCGAGTAAAGTCGTATTCCGCCTATGATCTTAAACCAGACAGAACAGACAAGAGACATCCTTTGATTTGATATTTAATGTAGAGACAAACACACACAGAGTATCCTGAAATGCACTGTATGTGATGTTCTGTAAACGTGGATCTGTTTTTGCATATGATTATGACAGACAGGAGAATGAAAAACAAGTGTGGGAGGATTGAAATGGTGCCAGAGGCAGGATGTGAGCGCGACACACACCCTGTCCTCCACTTCTAATTGCTCTATCACAACCCTGCCAAATGTTAACAGTGAAGTTATATAACCAATTTCATCTGAAATTAATGTTTGGTATATGGTGCTCCACAGATTATAGTACCACTGTTGCACAAGACATGCCATTTTCCCATGCCATTTTTGTTTTGTTTTGTTGTTACAGTATTGCATGTGAATTTGGGAGACTCAACATAGAAGTCGAATTAAAATAAATGCCAAATTGAAGCTGGTACTCCATGATCACGCAGTTATTTTCATACACTGCAGAAAGTTCATCCAAAGCCACAGCAGCTGTTTCAATCCTTCCATTAACATTTCCACTTTCATGACTTAAAATTGAGAAAATGTGAGACAGGTCATGATTGCTTTCCTTAGGAAAAGAAGGGGTAAGCTGTAGAAGAAATGGATATAGTTTTAATCAATAATTACAATTTTGTCTCAGCATCGCGAGAGGGACAATAAAGGTTTATATCCTGCATTTTTTTATACATCCATAAAATGCAATACACAAAAAAATAGCATCCGCTCTAGCTAATTAGATCTGAGGAAAAGCTGTGCAGGACAGGCTGCAAACCGAATTGACAATAAAAGTTGTCTTTTTTTCCCAGAGGCCTCAGGAAAAACAAACACAAAATGAACTTCAGTGAACATATCACACCTGATACAGCTCCCCATAAATTATGTAAACAATGTTGTCATTTAAAATCTAAAATCCATCATCCTCCCAGTAGGCCTATTTGTAACTTATTAAAATGAGAGGATTTGTTTCACCTGCAATTGTAGAAATGATAGCAATTACATAGATAAGTGTAAACATATAAACATATTAGCAACACTTCAGTGACCAGACTAAGAGCTCTCACATAATTTTATTCAGTTTCTGTTTTTATTAGATTTTTTATTACTTGATGAAGTTTCCCAAACCTTAATTGTAAGATGTCTGGTATCGCTTCATTAGAAGATATTATTTAAATCATGGTACCCCTTACACTTGCTGGATTCAGGCTGTATTGTATTGAAGTCGATTAAAAAAAACAAAAAAACAATTTAAATACTTTCTCCCCAAAAGTTGTCCTTTTAACAAAAATGTAAGTAATGTCAATTTCACCACATTTTTATACATTCATTCATTTAATTAATTATTAATTTATTATTAGCAGTAGTTGTATTATTTTCCTATATTTCATTCAGTAATTAATTTGATATTTTTCTTTATAAGTATCTTATTTCCTCTTGTCCTTCGGTCTGTAATTAGTTTTAGTTTTATTTTGTTTGTCTAATGGTATGCATACATATATTTGTATTTCATATTGATTTTATCAGGTATTCCCTGAATTTATTTGACTTGATGCTTATTGGAAGCAAAAACAAACAACTATTTGGTACTTATTTATTAAGCTCAATAGAGTTGATAGAGGTTATACTGCACTACCTTCACGTGATGCACACCTCATTCTGCAGAGATCCAACCCAGAAGCTCTGATCTTTAGTCAGTTGTAAAAAGTTTGGTTTCTAAAAAAGAGACATCACTGTTGGGTGTTTTATTTTTTATTTGTTGTTGCATTGAGCCCCCAAGCCCAATTCACTCCAGTTCCATTACGTTTAAGAGAAACTAGACTACGATAGGGCAAATAACTCCGACAGTTTGCCACTCAGACCCAAACAATGAAGATTGATTTATCTAAAGTCCAACATGTAGGAGGAAAATAATGCACTCTTGATTTGATTTAAGTGTCACATACTTGGCTCTGAGCAGGTCCTGGTCTTTGAGAACAGATCCCTGCAGATAGATGACTCTCTGAGACCACAGAGGGATCTGCAGCACTCTACGCACCTGCAGGTCCATTTCACTCGGGCACAGGATCACCACGTAGTAATCCTTTGAGAATACACAAGAACACGTGTGATATCCAATGTGAAATTCCTTCAAAACCACATGGAAGATGTCCCAAAATCTAGGTTCAAATACACTTACTTATATGTCTCTAGTTACTCTACTTATCTGAGGTGGCCCAATTAGTCTGATATTTTTATTTCTGTAAAAGTAGTAATGTAGTGATTTAGTGGAGGTCAAGTATAAAGCTGCAGAAAACGCATTTTTTTTGAATAAGTACCGGCCCCTTAAAGTGAAACTGAAGTGAGATACATTCCATCACTGCCTTTATCCCCCCCGATGTGCGTACTCTGCAGTATATAAATGTGTGATATTGTGATGTTCGGTACCTGCAGCCTGGGATGGGCATAGAACTCATTGAGAAAATCCATAAGCAGGTCTATCTTCAGCGCACTGACACACAGCACCACGTGTTTCTCCGTCTGCGCTCGGTGCCGGCTGTAGTTTCCTCCAGACTTCTGTCTCTCCATCCACAGATACATCAGCTCCTCAAACTGACACACAGCAAGATTACTGAGTAACGCTCACACACACAAATAAACATTCACATATAGAGGAACAAACCGCCCAAGACAATACAACTAGTATAAAAAACACAATACGTAAAAAATGATGATATCAGTGCAGAGGTATAATAACAATGCTTATATTAGATGACCTCTACAAAAGCAGCAGTAACGTTTTTTTTAGGCTCGACTTAAAAAGAAACTCAGGGTTGGGGAAGACCTCATGTGTTCAGGAAGTTTTATCCAGATCTGTGGAGCAAAGAAACTAAACTTTTAGGGGTCGTAGTTCCCCTTCCATATCCTCTTACCTGCAGAGGCAGCACCACCAGAGCCACACAGATCATGATAACCACCAGCAGCTGGGAGGGCCAGATGCGGGGGGTAACGTCTCCGAAGCCCACCGTGGAGAAAGTGACGATGCAGAAGTAGAAGGAGTTGAAGAGTGACAGATTTTTCCCTGCTCGCTCGAGGTGCTGGATCCCACATGTGCTGAGTGGAAAAATGAGAACAAACACTCAATATCTCAAAACTATGCATCACTACAGTGACACTGAATAATTAAAAGTATTGTTGGCATCCACAAAATCTAACCTGAATATATTAGAGGTTTACTTCACACTACAGAAACACAGATGGACTTTACAAACAGCTCAAAGAAATCCTGCTCACCCGGTGAACACCAGGCAGAGCAGCGTGCAGATCAGGATCAGGACCTGGTTGAACATGGCTGAGTTGGTCCTCTGGATCGCTCTGTGGACGTCATTCTACCCAAGGAACCACAGTGTACTTTAACATGTGAAGCTAAAAACTCAGGAAAAGAAGCTGGTGGACGATTGTTTACACGAGGTGCAAACACGGAATTAAAAAAAAGCAGCTCTTTTAGTTTGTTTTTCCTGCATATAAAGCTTCTATATCAGTGATGGACCTTTGTGGGAACTGCAAGAACAAATCAAGAGATTTAAAATGTTGAGGAAACATATTGATCTTTTTTTGTTGTGGATCATTTCTTCCAGGACTCTCTTAAATGCCCTACTAGTGGTGGATATGCTATTACATATAATACATCTAATATAAATTATATCTATGACTTTAGATTAGATGTTTGATATTGTTCGGTCAAGCAACATTTCAATTCTGTTGACAGAAATCTTTCTTTAACATAAATATTTTTTTTATTGACTTTTTATAATACACTATATTGGATTATTTCACATGGTATATGTACATTGACTCGTTTAATCTTTAGAGATGCAATATGTTTAAAGTTTGCAAGTGGTTCTTATGCTCTTCTTATTAATCTTACTCTGAAAAGTGACAAAAACTTTTATGTGTAAAGTACCACTTTATTGAAACACTCAAGCAAAGTAAATGTACTTCAATACTCACGTGAGGTAACACTTAATGTATGTTGCTGCTCTTGGATGATGAATGACAGAACAATAATATTAATCCTTCTTGCTACAGTTCAGAGGTTAATGCTGTACTTTTACTCCATTACATTTATTTAATCCCTTCAGTTAGTTTACAGATCTAGATTAATGATGGTAAATATAATCAGCCCTTAAATCAGACTTTAATTCACCTGCAGTAAATCCAGCAGCTACCCTGCAGTATACAAAGCCATTCAAACTAGCTGCACCTTTACCAGCTCTGAGAACACTTTAATGATCAATCATTATAAAACATATCAGAGATATTATTCTGAAATGGACCAATCAAACAATGACTACTTTTACTGTCGCTACTTTAAGTACATTTAGATGAGAGTACTTTCTACTTTCACTGGAGGAACATTTTGAATGCAGGACTTTTACTGTGACAGAGTATTCCTACACTCTGGTACTGCTACTTTACTCAAGTACAAGAAATAAGTAGTGGTTGTTGTCAACAGCAGCTGCAGTATTACTATATCATTAAAATGTTGGTTAAAAATGTATCCATTAACCAAAACAATGAAGTAAATGTTCTCACTCACGATCATGTTCTCCAAAGCACACTTAGCCAGCCAGCAGTTGAGAAACACAGGGATGAAGATGTTTCTGATCGAGGGCCAGAAGATCTTGGGATAAAAACACATTTCAACTCAAAGTGTGACGTATTATTCAGTATCATTTCAATAGTTCTGCAACCACACAGTAAAAGCTGCACAGAAACGGCTGTATGCATCGTGGTTTATATGCTTCAAGGTGAAAGCTTCAATGCTCTTAACTTAAATTTGGCACCCAAAATAACGTTGATGCAGTCTGCAGTTTCTAACTATTACATGTGTACAAGAAATGTGGAGTTGAAGACTGAAGGGTAAGGACAAATAATACAAAAATCTAACAGAAGTATGGTACTGAGAGAAATAATGCAAATAATTTACAAATCAATCAACAAGTCTTCTCTTTTCTGTCCCACGATGGGGAAATGTACAATGTTACATCAGCAAAAGACTAGAATAATGCCAAAAATAACATATTAAACAAAAAGAAAATGCAAGCGGTGGCATGTTCACAAGAGCCACGCACTTTGGCCCTTTTGCTAGGAGGGATAGCGTGAATCGTTTCTATTTTCTTACTATAAAGATTTTTATTCTTCACTTTCCAGTGTCCATCGATGTAAATCTGACCCTCAATAATACTTGTCTTCATTTCTTAAATGCTTACATTAAAGAAATAATGAAAAAGTACAAAAAAAGAGTGCTTTCATTACCGTTGTTTGCAGTGTTGGAGGTTATTAGAGATAATGATTGTCAGAGAGTGGCAGAAGCATTACCGTGATGATGAAGGGAACTGTGTTAATCATCTCCAGAAGAAAGGACACCTGGAAGATCTGCTCCCAAATGTTCCCCTATAATGAAATAAAATAAAAGCATGAGCAGAGATTATAACAGTTTTAACCTGTAGGCACACAATGGACCGAGAGTGAGTCACTGCAGAGATGCGGGTCTTAATTGTAGTCTGTCACTTTGCACGAACACTTAATTCTTCACCTCCAGCAGATCCTGTAATTACACCTGTCCTTAATGTAGCCGTGACAAAAGTCCTGGGATAATTACGCCACTTATTATCTGTCAATCTCTCAGACTGGAAGTGACTCATTGCATCGACGGGCTGTATTAATGACATGCATGAAGTCTGTGTGTGTGTATGTGTGTGTGTGTGTGTGTGTGTGTGTGTGTGTGTGTGTGTGTGTGTGTGTGTGTGTGTGTGTGTGTGTGTGTGTGTGTGTTACCTTGTAGCTCAGATACATCAGTAACATAGTCTCCAGAAAACTAATGATGGCTACAATCACCTGCGCAAGAAAAAAACAGGAACACAAGCTGATCAATTGTTAACAAAATAATCATTTTAAAAAGAAAGAAACCCACAATGTTGTCAAGCACTTGTCAATCAAAGTGTTTGTTGTTTAGAGTGTGTACATTTTCATATCAGTATGTAGCGTCTCTCCTGGGACATGTCTCCAAGCTTTGATGTTCAGAAATCTCTTTATGTTTCTCATACTGCCTGTGCTGCAGCTCCTCTTTTCACCCTCTTAAAGATTTCCCGCACATTAGCCTATCACATAAAATGTGTTGGAGCGCCAGCCAATAGAAGTGCGAGTGTTACACAGTGATGTCACTATGTTATGGAATTACACAAAGGTGTCAAATGGAGGCGTTTGAGGTGGGGGGGGGGGGGGGGCTTGTCAGACCATTTACATGCACACAAACCTATTGAACACACTGCAGGGAAGGGAAAATCCCCAAAACATAATATGGCCTCTTTAAAATATAAAGTATATATTTTTATATATCATGTGATGACTCACTTGAATGGCCCAGACAGGAACTTTTCTATCCACCCAGAAGATCAACTCCCTGTCAAACAGAGCAACCCTTTTATTATCAACAAATGACCTATATAAGTCAAGAAATGCTTTATCATCGATAAATATTAGAGATTCAATAAGAGAGTAAAACATGTGACAGTTTGTCAGATGAACATGTGCAAAGTTAATCTCAGGCCAAGTGAAGTAATTAGCTGCTACAGGAGAAGAGCTGTAAGACACTCACAGAATATGTTGCTTTCACCATAGGCTACATAATACTTTCTTTTAGTTTGACCCTGAATGAACAGTGATCACACCTCCTGCTGCTTACCAGTTAATCTCTCTGTCCTGCACTGATCCGTTCCACTGGCAGTCAACACTGCAGGAAAGTGAGAAATAGAAAATAAATTGAAGTCCTCTGACCTTTTGATGCTTAACAAAAATAAATAAAGGCTTACTAAAATACATTTATTTCAAGAAAGGTTGCTTGATGGATGAGTAATTTCTAAAAGCATTTACTATTTCTTTTACTGATCTCTTTTCAAATCCCTGTGTGCCATTGTTTCACATGTTATCTATCTTTGAGTCTATCATTAGTGCTGTACGTTAGTGCTTCTGTTACACATGGACAAACCATTTGACGTTGCCACTGTTAGCGTTCTGTTGTCCTGCGCTGTGGCTGGTGCCGGCGCCCTGACCCGGGTTATCAGTCACCACCCGGATAATGTACAGCAGGCAGGTGAGCAGCTTCAGGGAGAAGTTGAACACACGGATACGGAGGCCTAAGGATGAGACAGGGACACATTATCCAATCAAATACTCACAAATACTGCTTTTGGTTCACCCAACACACTCCTCCAGAAACAGTACCTCAATAACACCAGACCCTTGGAATAATATCAGTCAGCATTGAACAATACTCAATTCAACATGATTTTCTATTGATAGAAAGGTTAACAAAGAAATCAAATAAAACGTATTCGAGCTCTGAATTATATCCAATGACATCAGGACCTTGTTATTGTTTAAAGATTAAGAAAAAGTTGTTTCCTCGGCTGCTGGAGTCATAAAGATTTCAGATTTCTAGCTATTCAATCACATCACCCTATCGAAAAAACAAATGTATTAAAATGTTACCAAAGATTTCAAATATAGCTTCACCTCGTCCAGGATAGAAAATCCATGCACTAAAATCCAGAAAATTCAATTATTGCAAACCCCTCTGTTTCGGTATCAACCATGTTACTGTTGAATGCTTGCAACAAGTGAAAGAGACTCATAAAACGTTCAACATACAGACAAAAACATCAATAGCATTTATGCATGTAGCTCCTTCTTCACAACATTCTGCTGTTTGAGTTGAAATCCCTGCCTGGCCTTTCAATACGTATAATCTCGTCCTAAAGTTTTGGAGACAGGGCTTTCTAAGAAGCTTTTGGTAAGAAGCTGCACCAGAACTCTGGAATACAATCCCTGAAAATATTAGCGCAGTATAATCGCTTGACTCCTTTTCAAAAGAGTCTTAAGAGCCTCTTTTACTCTCCTGCTATGACTCTTGAAATGATTTGCATTCCACATTGATCTGCATGAATGTCTGCATGCCTCTGCATTAGTTTTTAATAAATAAATGTAGAAGGTGAAGGTGACAGTGCTGCAGCAAAAATGCTATTTATTGCGACTCATGTATTTCTCTTTAAATATGTGGTTGCTAAGCATTGAACTTGTTTTTCTATATGCAAGTGGGTCTCATTAGGAAGCAATGAGTCTGTATTTGTTATTTTGGTGACCTTTAATTCACCCTTTCCATTATGAAACTCATAGATGTGTGAAGATGTTTTGCACCATACACTTACTTGATCTTTGGTTTTTGATGAAGAAAAGCTTCAGGCGCTCCTTGAAGGTGTTTTCGTTCACATAAAACTCCACCTGCACCCTGACAGAGAGGAAAAAGGAAAGGGAAATTCATAAAAAATCAGAGGAGAGTTTGGTGATTATCTGTCTCTGATTGTGTTCCCAATTACAAGACGGGTGACTATAGGACACACAGCGTAACTAAAGGAGACAAAGAGCAGCTGATGAGGATCATTTCACCAAAACTTTAAATACATTATGAATATTTTAGTGGATAAAGCTGCAAATGATTCATAATAATTGTAAAGTAAAATAATATTGTAAAAAAATGTGTGTAGTGCTGATAGCTTGATAACATTTCTTTTTGACTGCATATATCTATAAACATTTGCACTTCAGTTTTTAAGTTGATCATTTAAGCTTTTTTACTTTGGATTTTTCAGAAATGTAAATGTGAATCAATCACTTTTCAAAACGGCAACCTCATTTTAATACATTTTTTGTTTTAACATTTAATAATGGGCCGATCATACTGAGTGATAAAATATTTTCCTTTTGTGTGTTCACCATTTTACCTCAAATTTTAATTACTGGTATCATTCATTTCTATTTTTACAGCATTATTGATTCCTTACATATGCAAGTGTAATTAAATAAAGACAAATATGCATATTAAAAACAAGAGGCTTCCCCCAGGGTTCGGTGCTTGGTCCTCTCCTCTTCATCATATACCCCTTCGCCCCTGGTTACATCATATGCTGCCATGGTCTCCACTTCCACTCCTCACTGACAATGTCCAACTTTACATCTCAACAAACTCCATCACCACTTCAAGCTTCTCCACTCTCACCAACTGCCTCCCTGAAATCCTGGATGCAAAACAACTTCCTTAATCTCATCTGTGATAAATCTGACATGGTCATCACCGGTCCCAAATCCCTTACCAAAAACAATAACAATCTCTTCCTCTCGATTGACGATTCCACTCTGTCCTCCTCCCCTCACATCCGCGACCTCGTAGTCATTTTCGACAGCAACCTTTCTTATGAAAACCATATCAAGCACATCACCAAAACCAGCTTCTTCCATCTCAAAAAGATATCCCGTCTCCTTCCATCACTCTCCTTCTCTGCTGCTGAAGCCCTCCTCCATGCATTCATCTCATCCAGACTAGACTACTGCAACAGCATCCTCTTTGGTACAGCATCCAGACTCCTCAATTATCTCCAGTACATCTAAAACTCTGCCGCCCGTGTCCTCACCCACACCTGCTCCTGTGACCACATCCACTCACTGCAGAATCTCCACTGGCTCCCCGTCCCCCAACACATCTACTTCAAGATCCTTCTCCTCAACCACAAAGCCCTTCATCACTAGGCCCCTTCCTACCTCACAGACCTGCTCCAGCACCACACTCCTTCCTGCAGCCTCTGCTCCTCAAAATCCTCTCACTTCCACAAAGGACGAGCTCCAGACCTGGGGGGACAGAGCCTTCACCATCGCTGCCCCCTCCCTCTGGAGCTCACTCCCCAAACACACCCTTGTTTGCACCTCTCTCACTATGTTCATCATAAATCAAAACTCACCTTTTCAGATCTGCTTTTAATCTTGAAATTATTGTTGTGTTTTGTATATTTGAAGTGTGTTGTTTTAATTATGTTTTCATGAATTTCTACTCTGTAAAGTGTCTTTGAGTTTCTGAAGCGCCCTATCAATAACATGCATTATTATTATTATTATTATTATTATTATTATTATTATAATCTGAGGCAGGTTGAAATCATATGAGGCTGCCACTGCACAGATCACAGATGTCAGCGTGTGGCTGATCGCTGCACAGTGGAAGGACAGAGGCATTGTAGGTGTTTGACGCAAACCGGTCCATTCCCTGTCTTAGCTTTATCATGTCTGCACCATGATGCAGCTACACAAGACAACATGCATGAAACAGACAAACAAACAAAAATATGTAAAAACCAGCCGGTTAGAGAAAGGCTCTTCACCTGAGAGCTGACGTCACTCATGAGGGTCCTGCAGATGCTCTCTGTCTCACCCTTCCACCCACCCACACAAGCATAACTGTGCAACTAATGACCTTTAATTCCTGCTGAGCACACAATTACTGGCAGAGAAGGTCTGACATTAGTCATACTTCAGTTTCACATCCTGGTGATTAGGCGCTTTGGGACTGATTGTGTCTTTGGAAATGAATAACTCTGCAGAAGTTTCTCAGGGGAAATCTCCTCGCAGCTCTGGATCGGAACTGCTGTATCAGATCAAATCTGGAGGTGTTCATCAACCCTGAAACCTGAACACATACCACTACAATGAAACCAGGGATTTGACTGTGAAAGTGAACATATTTATTTGGCATGATTTCAAACAAGTTTAAGGTAATCATTTTACTTGACTTTTTTATGCAGAAATGACCCAACTTTACCTCATTCCATCTTCATTACACTATATAGATAAGTAGCTTCTCTACATCCAATTTAAGAGGGATATTTGAGTTTTGCATGGGATAATCCTCATCAAATATTTTATTATTACTATTAAGCAACTTTTTCCAATGTACTAATTAATTTTGAAAAAGAAATGCTGAAAAATCACTAGTTTGGGAAACTGAATTATCAACATTTTGTTGTCAATGTGAAGGTTGACTTTTTATATATACCACATTGTCATGATCCTTGTTTATTGTCTGTTTCCTATTTTATTTTGAAATGTTTTCTTGTGTCATGTTTAGTTTCATTGTGTTCACCTGTTGCCCCTGTGTTTCTCCTCCCCCTTCCAGCTGTCTCTTGTCTTGTGATTACCCATGTGTGTTTAGTCCCTGTTTCCCTTTTGTCTGTTGTTCGGTTGTCGTTGATTCCCAACTGATCTTGTCCATGATACCTGCCTGTTCCTGTGACCCTTCATGTGTCAAGCTAAGTGTAACCCAGGTGAAAATAGACATGGTTATTAAATAGTTAATAAATAAGAATAAATATCAAACAGAATTTCATCATTTCAAATAATTTACTTTATTGATATTAAAAACATCTTAAACAGATAAATAGGATTAAAAACATTATTTCATGGTTTTGGTAATTTATTTTATCATTGGTTGAAGTTGAAAGGTCATATCTATCAGCTAATCACAGTGCTGATAGTCATTCTCTTCCGGAAGATTCTCAGGAGAATCGAGGAAGCAAGAACAGGTGAAGTCACGCTTGAGAGTAGCTCCGGTAAGAAGATATTAGAGCTAAGAAATCTAAGTGTATTTGACGATTTATTTTCTTGCTGTGAGTGTTTTGTTTACCCTTCTGTCTATGTCGATAGACTGTGGTTTTGTTTAGCGTTTTAGTTTTTGAGTTACTGAGGAGATTCGCGGAGATACAGTTTGCTTTTGAAGATCACGCATCCAGCGCGTGGTCAACGACATTGGATGGCGAGCCACCCGAGGAAGGAGCAACGTTGAACTGTGTTTGTACGTCGAAAGAAACATCTTTTCTCCTATTCGAGGAGAGCGGACATCGTAGTGAGGGGCCGGGTGCTTCAGCCTTTCCCTTCCTTTCCCTGCCGAGAATCAATCACCAACTGCGGTAAGACTGTGCCAGTAGTAGCCGCCATACTTCTCCCCTCTGGATCACGTGAGCAGTGCGTGGACTGCTCCGCGCTGCTGTGTGAAAGGGAACTTTCTCCCTTTCTCTCGCCAAAGGACTGTTTAGCACTAAGGAATTGATTTAATGGACATTGATACAGTTAACCATTTTGTGTTGATATTTATGTGCATACTGTGAATGTGTTTAACTGTAAGGTTGATTGATACTGCATTTACTGGTGTTAACTTTCTCTTGTGGGCTTAGTAAGATGCCCTATGTTCTCGGTTGTAATAACCTACTGATAGAGGGTAATACCAAATGCTTCTGATTTAATTAACTAAAATAGGCCTAAGTTGATTAATAATCAAGATGGAAAATTAAAGAACTAGTTATACCAAATAACTGCAAACTAACTGGATAACAAACTAATACTAGAACACTTATAAGAGCTCAACTGAGATACTAGCTAAATTACTGAAACTGACTGAGTTTAAGTTAACTAGATATTAAGAATTCAAAATAGTTTTCTTTACTTAAAGGGTAACTGAGTAAAACTCAGATTCTTCTTTGAATCAAAAACCATTTATGCAAATGGTTTTTCCTGTGTTGTATGTTTTGTATGTGTAATGTCTTAAAGGTACCATTTTCTAAATAATACTTCTTCTACTTCTATTTTCCTTTTTTGATAAAGCCGGCAATTCTAAACTTATCTTTTGGTCTGTGGTGTTTTCTCTGTTCTCTTGCTAATTATTATTTTAACCAATTACTGCTCTTCCTACGAACCTAGTTTCTGGTAACAACAACAACAACTCTCTTTTAATATTTGTAGTAAGTGCTACATAAGTGTTTTTCGTGTCCTGTATTCCCCTTGCTTAGTGTTTTCGTCAACACCTTTTTGAATAAAGCTTGCTTGATGTTTGGACCCCTACCTGCCTCCCATTGATTTACTGCACTTGGTTCCTATTTCCCCAACCCTGACACATACTGTTCATGATAAATTGAAGGAAAACAGCAGAGTATTTGTAATGTATTAGTCAATCATCAGAAAATGTCCTGGTTGTATTACTCTTCTAAAACATTACAGATCTTTGTTTGAAACACAAAAAGTCATTTCAATAAATCAACTTACACATCGTGAGGGGCATTTCACTCTTTCTTTCTGACACCTTAAGAAATATGTTTACTGTGCATCGATAATGACTATCAATACGTTACAGTAGAAACGGATTACATTTAACTGTATTAGGTAATCAGGATACAAAAGAAGGTAACTGTATTTGATTCCAATTACATACAAAATAAGTGATTAGATTACTGTTACATAAAGAACAATATATTATGGGTAGACGTACAGATTAATGAATTTTGTTTATGGCTTGTATTTAGGCTGATTTAATTCTTCTTTATTTTAAATACATTTACTTTTTAATGCAGCAGGTGGACACCTGATTTATTAAACAAAAATACAGTTTGCTTTTGATTAATGTATTAATCTAAAAAATGTGTAAACTATTAGTGTTTCTACATTTTGTAATATCTTGGTATTTGTTTTCTAAGGTCACATTGTTACATAAACTTAAGTAAAAACACATCCAATTGTTATGTATCTGTTTGTTTTTATTGAGGTAATCCAAAAGTAACAAAGTAATCAGATTACATTAATTTTGTATTTTGACACTCAGATTAGGTTACTGATTATATTTGATGACAGGTAACTAGTGATTGTAATGGATTACATTATTAAAGAAACCCCCCCCCGACCGTGGTGTCCATGAACACAGTCAATAACAAGCTGCCAGCTCACTTATATAACACAGACATTTCTGTGCGTTTAGGCGCGCTTATCAAACCGCTACTGCCAGCCCACGTTGCTTACTCAATCTGCACATGCATTACGTAATTAAAACAGGTCTAATCTAAAAACTAATCTATAAAATCTTCTTACGATGTGCAACCCTGGCTTCCCCTTTCACACACACAGCACCAAAACTCTATCTATCATACACAGTCATATGCAGACTCCATGTGGCCCTACCTCTGCCCGGCTTCAGCGGCAAACAGTTCCGACCTCCACGTCCCCACGGTGGGACTTCCCCAGGTGGGGATGACAATCCTCGGATCCATAGAGCAGGACACCTCGCTGCGTCGTGCAGTCTCTCTAATCTCAACTCTGTGTGAGCTCCTTGGCAGCGCGCCTCCCCACAGCTCTGCTTCCTCTACTTCAGAAGAAAACAATCCAAACTCTCCAAACGCAAGGAGAATCTGATTTTGAAAGAGATCTCAAACCAGAAGCACGTGTTTGGTTATTGATTTATTTTGAGGACTGAAGTGCATATTGGAATATTTTTAGAACAGTACACAATCTCTCTCCTTTTCTCTCTGTGTTGCCACAGCAACGTTGCAATGGCAGGAATAACCCCTAAATAATGATGATGGTGCGGCGTCAGCTCCTGATGGAAGCTGTAACACTGTGACACTCTGGAGGAATGTTCCCATCAAATCAGTGGCAAATAAACTCTGATGTGTGTTTTTTATTATTCATATAAATATATAATTAAGCCGAAACAGTGTCAGGCATCATCAGCTGCAGCGTGTCAGAATGTAAAGTGTTTGTGAATTAAACCTCAGTCTGTCTTTCTGTTTCACTCTGCTGTCAAGATTAGAGGCTGTGCTGAAGTTCGAGCATCTCATCTGACAGAAACAGAGATCTTCTTTTAATTTCAGATAATCTCCTTGCTCTGAGTCCTTTAAACATAATGGAAGAACAAGACAAATGCTATATTTAGAAATACCACATGACTGGGGCCAAACATTACAAGCCACAAACACACATGGGCGGGTCTGATCAATCAAATGTACACTATGGAAAGGATAACACGTACAATTACACAGCTGATAATAGATGGAGGAAATGGATTGGATTTTGCAAAAACCAAAACTAAAATACCACTGTAATGCTTTAAGCACCAGAACACGGATCCTGAACCCTCTCTTCACTGCACTCTGGTTGATTTTCAGTTCTGCTTACTGTATGTCTGCACATGTAGGGACGTGTGTAAATATAATATGTATATAGACGAACATGGGAACTTTAAATATATTATTGTTTACATATTTGATTTTTGGTTTCGTTGTTGTGATTAACCTTTATTTGATGTCAAATCACGAGTCAGTATTCTCAGCGAAGTGCATCTGTATAGGAACTTAGTGGATACATGAAAAGATCTGAGAGAACATAAAAGAAAATTCTCAAATAACTTAGGAGGCTTTCCTCCCTTCCTGTCTGCCTTCCACCTCTCTGTCTGCTCTTAATTTGAAAAGTCTAAAGTAGTAATTTATAGATGATCTCCTGTATGAGTCAGAGGTTTTTGAAAATACAGAAGAGGCCACACTCCACTTGACCCCCCCCCCATTCGCCCACACTGATGGAGCCATTCAATGCTGCTTTCCAACTCACATGGGTGGGAAGACCCTAATGCCATAACTACTATCTGTAAAATACGTGACATTTTCATTCCTGCGTGATGCATTCATACAAGGCTAAATTAGGCTCAGAGAGACTGCAGGGGGGGATAGAGACATCTAATTAGAGATAAACAAAGTAAAATGAACAGAAGGTAGCAGAAGAATGGATGACAGTGGAGGAATGTAAAAGTAGAAATGAGCGAGAGTAGAACACATCAAATGAGAATGACAGTTTGACTATATTAAACATATCAAGCTGTAATAATGTTGTCACTCTATTAGTAGATCAACAGAAGTTAATCTCTTATTGATTTGTGTTATTTTTAAGCAGAAATGATCAACTTTACGCTGTAACAGCTTTTTCAGGTGTGAGGATTTGTTACTTTTTAGGTCAAATTAGTTTGGGTTTTGCATGTGATGATAAATAGTTGAAGCCCTTATAGTTTACCCTCTAGTCAATTGACAGAAAAGTACTATAGCATGTAAAACTAGGCCCTGATGTATAACTGAGTTATGCTCAGGGAGACTTCACTTAGCTGTGGATGTTGGAAGAAGTAAATAAATAAACAAAGTCTACTGGACAGAAGGTGACAGAAAATGGATGAAAACATGAACATTTACAAATGAGCCTCAGAGAAATCTGACTTTAAAATTGTGTACACATGCTTATTAGTTTTTCTTCTCACGCACGTCTGACACTGAAGGAGGAAGCTCTGAGTGATTGATGATCCTGGCAAGATGTGTTCAATGACATTAGGGAGTTCACAGACGCACAGAAGCCTGCAGGCTGTCCACTGGACATCCGTCACCTCCAACCACACTATCTACCGGGGACAGACGAGCTTGTGTCTGAGTAGGAGCCGGGAATGTAGACGGCTTTATCGAGGCTAAGACAGTGGCTGTTGCAAGGTGAAAGGATTTCCCTGAAAGCGATTGCAGAGCGTGTTGTTATCCCTCGCAAACATTACAAAAACACACTGCTGTCTCAAAGGTTTTATGCTGCTGTAATCACATCTCAAATTGCATTTGATCATCACTGTCCTCTGGCAGCTTAAATACACAATAAATATATCAAGGGGACGCACTTATGAGCATATTGCAAACTCCTCGAGATTGTTCAATTTAGGCACTCTTTTTCTGCTAGGAAAACAGAAAAAAAGCACACAGCTTTTGCCTCTTTTTCTTTTCTTTAAAATTAATTTTAGCAGAAGAGCTCAGGATGCCGTTTTTTAGATCTCAGGATGAAAAATAAGAAGCATATCTAAAGAAAATCTGAATACGGCTACTGATTTAAAATTCTTATAGTGAATTAGCCTTTCCGAGAACCAGCACCTTATCGTGGTGGAGAGGTTTGTGTGCCCCGATGAACCTGGGGGCTGTGTTTTCTGGAAACTTGTGTTCCTGGTAGGGTCTCCCATGGCAAATTGATCTCAAGTAAGGGGCCAGACTAAGATTGGTTCAAAAGACCTCATGAAAAATACACGTGAAAGCGAGGATACCCGGCCCGGAGGAAGCCCAAGGTCCCCTTCTGGTGCCAGGCCCAGAAGGAGGACTCGTCGGCGAGCGTCTGGTGGCTGGGCTTGCCACGGAACCTGGCCGGGCCCACCACCTACGAGAAACAGCGATGGGGTTGGGTGCGCTGCCAGAAGGGTGGCAGTGAAAGGAGAGGGTCTCGACGGACCAGACTCAGGTGACAGAAGCTGGCTTTGGGGACGTGGAATGTCACCTCTCTGGGGGGGAAGGAGACACTTGGAGGGGTGTGATTGGGAGGAACGGCCCCACTGATCTGAACCGGAGTGGTGGTTTGTTACTGGACTTTTGTGCTAGTCATGGATTGGCCATAACAAACACCATGTTCGAACATAAGGATGCTCATAAGTGTACGTGGTACCAGAGCACCCTAAGCAGAAGGTCCATGATCGATTTTGTTATCGTATCATCGGACCTGAGGCCGCATGTTTTGGACACTCGGGTGAAGAGAGGGGCGGAGTTGTCAACGGATCACCATCTGGTGGTGAGTTGGGTCGAGTGGCGGGGGAAGCCTCTGGACAGACCTGGTAAGCCCAAACGTGTAGTGCGGGTGAACTGGGAACGTCTGGAGGAATCCCAAGTCCAGGAGGCTTTCAACTCACACTTCCGGCTGAGTTTTTCAGGCATCCCTGTGGAGGCTGTGGACATTGAACCAGAGTGGGCGGTGTTCAAAGCCTCCATTGCCAAAGCTGCGGCGGGGAGCTGTGGTCTCAAAGTCTTAGGTGCCTCAAGGGGGTGGTAACCCTCGAACCTCCTGGTGGACACCGGTGGTCAGGGAAGCCGTCCGACTGAAGAAGTAGGCCTTTCGGGATATGTTATCCCTGGGTACTCCTGACGCAGTTGCAAGGTATCGACGAGCCCGAAGGGCAGCAGCCTCAGCCGTGGCCGAGGCAAAGCAGCGGGTGTGGGAGAAGTTCGGAGAAGCCATGGAGAAGGACTTTCGGTCGGCACCAAAGTTGCTCTGGAAAACCGTCCGACACCTCAGGAGGGGGAAGCAGGGAACCATCCAAGCTGTGTACAGTAAGGATGGGACGCTGTTGACCTCCACTGATAGTGTGTTAGGGCGGTGGAAGGAACACTTTGAGGAACTCCTGAATCCGACAACTCCACCCTCTATGTTAGAAGTGGAGCTGGAGTATGAAGGGGGATCAATTCCAATCTCACGGGGAGAAGTCACTAAGGTAGTTAAACAGCTCCACAGTGGCAAAGCCCCGGGGGTGGATGAGATCCGCCCAGAAATGCTGAAGGCTCTGGGTGTTGAGGGACTGTCATGGTTGACACGTCTCATCAACATTGCGTGGAAGTGGGAAACAGTACCGAAGGAGTGGCAGACCAGAGTGGTTCCTCTCTTTAAAAAGGGGGATCAGAGGGTGTTTACCAATTACAGAGGCATCACATTACTCAGCCTCCCCGGGAAAGTTTACTCTAAGATGCTGGAAAGGAGGGTCCGGCCGATTGTCGAACCTCAGATTGAGGAGGAACAATGCGGTTTTCGTCCTGGTCGTGGAACGACGGACCAGCTTTTCACTCTCGCAAGGATCCTGGAGGGGGCCTCGGAGTACGCTCATCCGGTCTACATGTGCTTTGTGGATTTGGAGAAGGCGTATGACCGGGTTCCCAGGGAGATACTGTGGGAGGTGCTGCGGGAGTATTGGGTGAGGGTGTCTCTACTCAGGGCCATCCAATCTCTGTACTCCCAAAGCGAGAGCTGTGTCTGGGTCCTCGGCAGCATATCGGACCAATTTCCGGTGAGGGTTGGCCTCCACCAGGGCTGCGCTTTGTCACCAATCCTGTTTGTGATATTCATGGACAGGATTTCGAGGCGTAGTCGTGGTGGAGTGGGTCTGCAGTTCGGTGGGCTAAGGATTGCACCACTGCTTTTTGCAGATGATGTAGTCCAAATGGCTTCATCGGTCTGTGACCTTCAGCACTCACTGGATCGGTTCGCGGCCGAGTGTGAAGCGGCTGGGATGAGGATCAGCACCTCCAAATCTGAGGACTGTCCTCTCCAGGTAGGGAATGAGGCCTTACCCCAAGTGAAGGAGTTCAAGTATCTCAGGGTCTTGTTCTCGAGTGAGGGAACAATGGAGCGTGAGATGGGCCGGAGAATCGGAGCAGCGGGAGCGGTACTGCAGTCGCTTTACCGCACCGTTGTGATGAAAAGAGAGCTGAGTCAGAAGGCAAAGCTCTCTGTCTACCGGGCCATCTTCGTTCCTACCCTCACCTATGGTCATGAAGGATGGGTCATGATCGAAAGAACGAGATCGTGGATACAAGCGGCCAAAATGGGATTTCTCCGCAGGGTGGCTGGCATCTCCCTTAGGGATAAGGTGAGAAGTTCAGTCATCCGGGAGGGACTTGGAGTAGAACCGCTGCTCCTTGGCGTTGAAAGGAGCCAGTTGAGGTGGTTCGGGCTCCTAGTGAGGATGCCCGAACCACCGCTGGGAAGAGACAGAGGGGTAGACCTAGGACCAGGTGGAGGGATTATATTTGTTCGCTGGCCTGGGAGCACATTGGAATCACCCAGTCAGAGCTGGTTGATGTGGCCAGGGAAAGAGAAGTTTGGGGCTCTCTGCTGGAGCTGTTACCTCCGCGACCCTGACGGAAAAGTGGGAGAAAATGGATGGATGGATGGTGAATTAGGTCACAGTCTCGTTGCAGGGAAACGTGTTTCCTGTCAGACTTTTTTAAAGTTTTGAATAAATTGTCGGGGGAGATGTATCAAATACATGCGCAGCCTTTTTCCAAACCTCTAAAAACACTGCAGTGATTCAGAAACCTCCTCACTTTCAGCACCATGGACAGCTCTACAGCTCTTTGCTTCATTTCCTCATTCAGAACTGACTAAATCTAAACAGCACTTTCACCTATAACAACTTTAAAGAGCACTCCTGTAGCTACAAGACATATTTGCTATCCCGAAACAGCCTTTCTTTGGATATATAAGGGATGTTGTATCTTCACAGACTACGTCTTTTTCTCTTAACCGCTTTTGCAGTGACGCAGTGAAGTTTATCTCAGAGCGCCAAATTGGAAAGCACTTTATCTCATCATTTTATTCACTCCTCGGTTCGGCTGGCACATAAATACTGCCAAATATTTCCTGTAAATGGGAGAATGTTTTGGGACCTGAACATATTGAAAATGATTAGCAAGCATCTATAAACTAAACAGAACCTTGTTTAAATGTACCAGACTGAGGAAAACCCAGACTGCATATTACTCCAGTCACCTAACATATCATAGATCGTTCCATTTCCCCATTATGTGTTAAGTAAGGGGACATGTTTCCATTGCTTTTGGGAATGTTAATTCATATCTAGATTCTGGACATTTATTTCCAGGGAAATAAGTGTGACATTTAAAAATAAAATTGAGAAGGACCCTGGTGTTTTCCTTCTAGGTCTTCCCTCTACAGAATCCCTGCATCACATTACAAACTTCTTGCTAAAGTGGTGTGAGCATTCCTCCCTGTACTGATGTTTAAGACTGCAGCAAGGTAAACCCTCCTTGCACAATGACTCTGATGTCAGTTCAAAGGAAGCACAGACAGCTCCACTGAAGAGGGCTCGAGGACTCTTGAACTGAATAGATCCGGTAATCTGCTCTTCTGATAGCTGAGAGCAGCCTTAGATAACTCATAGAGCTGGGATGAGGTCAAATAATCTGTCACTGCTCAAACTCAAAGTGTTTTTTGGAAATGTGGACACATGGCAGCACAAAAGCAACAGAAGCAGCCATTTCAAGTTAGGAAGGATAAGTTTGATGTGGCTGGATTTTGAATTACAGTCATTTACTTTGCTGTATAGTGTTTTAGATTTGCACCAACAAGAAGTGAAGATAAATATGCTGATTATATTATTAAATGTGAAAACTCTCATATATTTTCAATGGCTCCCATGCTATGTGACTTCAAATGCAGAATTGTATAACTACACTGGAAAAGAACACCTTTTTTAGTAGATTTAATTCTACTTTCTGTGAGTCTTTTCAAGGATTCCTCTCCACACAAACTGCTTGAATGTGATTGGTCAACACTACTCGGACGACAATGGAAAGCCAGAATGCTTTCGATATCTTCATCTTGTCCAGTTGTGCACAGATTAGGCATTAAATGATAAAGGTAATGGATAAAGAGGGTAAACCCGCGTTGATTGAAGGTGTGCATCTGACAAAACGGATCATGAGGTTATTGCTGCATCTGTAAAGCTTTAACAGCAGTGTATCCATAGACAGTTAAATCTGGGATGTCTCTCACAATTCCACACTTGTTGTCCCTTTGCACTTCACCAGATACACAACATCATCTGATGTTTTTCTCTGGGTCTGCTGCCTACCTGTCATCATTCTGGAAGCTCTGGTCCCCGAGCAGCAGGTCTCGGAAGCGGAAGCGGGGGGGCAGCGGAGGCACCTCCTCGCTCTCCTGCTGCTCCATCTTAAGGGCGGAGATGTCCAGGATCACCCCACTACCGCTGCTGTGGTTCCGGAGAGGAGCTGAGGAGGAGCTGAAGGAGGGAGAGGAGAAAGGTAAAAGGAGCAGGAAGGAAATAAAGGGAGAAAAGGAGCAGAAAGCAACAAGGAAGACAGGCAATGCCGAAAAGAAGCAAGCAGCAAGGGATGGGAAAATGCAGGAATTCTGATGAGGAAAAAGCAGAAAGTAAAGGAAATAGGAAAGAAGAAAAATACAGTCACAATCTGTGCCGAAAAGTCTCTGAGCTCCGGCGCCTACTCATGTAATTATCCTGAGGCTTTACCTGTCTGTCCGCAGCTCGATCTGTAATAGGAGCTGTTCAATCTACAGATCTGACTTTCAAACAGTTCTTTTCAGCCAAGCTACTTGATACGTTGATAATATACCTTGTGTATGGTTACCCTTACAAACATTTGATGTGACCCATTTTTATACAATCCTATATCCTATTTAAAAGAAAACACAAGAAGAGGCTTAGAAAGAGCTGAGACAGTATTGAAAGAGTGATCCAAATGCTGATTAATTTTAGAAAAGTTGTAATTTATTGATCCCAATTCTAGAAATGTGTAACTCGTGATCTCTGGCACATTTTGAAAAATGTCCATCTCATTTTCCCACGGTTAGGTCTATAAATGTCTTTTGTGGGGACAGTCCAAAAGCCCATGATATTCCCTGTGATATGATATAAACCTGAGAAAAAATTATGTTTTCATGAAATATAGCTTAAAAGATTAATCAGTTATCAAGATGTTGCAGATTATTTTCCTCATTCCTCCTGTTTCAGCCTTTATACCTGAGATGACCTCATGTGTTAGAGTTAACATGATCAAACATAAAAAAAAGAGATGGATTCTCAACTATGTTCTGCAGATTTTAAGTAGCAGGACATTGTTTTATCTTCTCCTTTGCCTCATTAATCATTAGTCTAAAGTGCTGTTACATATTGTTTTATGAATATCAACAGTGTGTTGTCATGTCATATATGATCATATAAAGGGGACATTTATTATTATTAAGCGTATTTTGCTGATAATATTTCTATTCAGGTCAAGAATATGATTTAAGGTCCTTGGCTCAAATTCGATATTTTTATAAAATCATAAAAAACTGAAGGACAGACGAGTGACGTTATTGACTGCAGATGTTGAGTCATCTCGTCCTGGTCTTATCCAGTCTGTGCATCAGGCAAAGAGGAACACAGTACAGTGGTATGTTTGTGTGAGTTTGTGAAAGGAATCACATAACTTAGAAATCCCAAATTGAAAGATTTAATCCTAAAGCGTTTGAGAAACGTCACACTTTTTTTGCCTATTACCTCCTTGCATCCTTTAATTGCATATTACTTATCACAATGAGATGAAACAGATGTATTTTATGATTCAAATGAAGTGTTATAGTGTGAAATGTTCCTAGTTAAAGACGGCTGATGATGTTTCCAGTCTCCAGTAAACAGATCATGAAGCCTTATCAGCTCTCTCCCCTCCATCTCTGCCTGTTTGCTAAAGCCCTCCATTAAGCTTGTCAAAGCTATTGCATTAAAAATGAAGGCTATATTTCCCATGTGGATGGTGAAATCCATCCATCAAACAAAAAAACCCAAGTGCAACAGTCTCATAAAACATACCGGAGTTTACAGGTCATTTAAGGCATCTGAGTGCATACACAATAGAGGACAAACATGTAGAGAGGGTTTATGGTTGCAGATTGAGTGCCATTAGAAGATAAAAAATCTGTTGGTCTTCTTTGGGACTTTAATGGACTATTTTCTGTGGTCCTGAGTCAAGGATCCTGAGTCCTTGATCAGGATTTGTGGCTGCGCCTGTTGCTCCTGCCTGACACTCACCACACTACTTCTTTGATGGCACCCAGAGGATTGTTGACATCCATCTGGATCCATCTTATTATTATTATTTATAGACGCATGCATTTTTCCAGCATTTGGACGACCTATGTTGTAAATATATTATCATAATCCAGTGCTTTACACACAACATCTATTGCACGTCTGTCGGTCCTGGAGGAGGGATCCCTCCTCTGTTGCTTTCCTCCGATGTTTCTTCCTTTCCCCGTTAACTGGGGGTTTCTTTGGGAGTTTGTCCGATGTGAGGGTCCAAGGACAGAGGGTGTCATATTCATATTCTGTACAAACTGTAAATTCCACTGAGACCAATGTAAAATGTGTGATATTGGGCTGTATGAATAAACCTTGATGGATTGATTTTCAACAAATGTAGCAGTTTTTAATTGAAAAAGAACACAGTCACCCCAAAAACGAAACACAGAGTTGCATTACAACATAATGTAATATGTTGACCAGTTGCATATATATTTGCAGGAGATAATAGTCTGTACTGACAGCTGAGACAGAGCAATTAGCAGCTGAACACACAGCAGTGGTGACAGCAGTGCGAGCACACTGTGTATGAATGGAGCTCTACAAAATCACTGATGCAACAAAAAATCATTTGCCACTTTTCACAGTTACCATGCATCTAAAGCATGAATAATGTCCACATGCATTAAAGAACCCAAAGTTTGTATACCTACTTGCCCCTGTGTTTTCTCTTACCGTGGCTTGTGGTCGTTCACGGTGCCATCGTCGTGCACAAAAGTCTGGTTCACGTAACATTCACTGCACATTTTGGCCGGAGATCCGGCGCTGCCGTCGGATTGGAGAGCTGCGGTGGTCGGCGTGGAGTCCCCCTTCACAAAGTCTTCTTCCTGGGTTAATTGCATCGGAGGGTGATCTGCCAGAAAGGAGTGCACACCCGGAGAGGAAGGGAAAAACCCCAGGTAATAACTCCTTTGTTTTGGATGCTCCCTTCACCTACTCAAGTGCATGTTGGAGGAAGAGTTTTTTTTAGCATACGCAGATGAAGAGGCTGCAAGAAGTGACACCTGGCTGAGGAACTCTTTCAACAGACCAACCCAAAGGAGAAAATGTGAAAATGTGTCAGTAAATGAGGCTGATAGGAGGGGACTGTGTGGTGGGAGACGCAGGGAGGTCTGCAGCAGGGAACATGCGGGTGCTGACTGGCGGAGGTATCTGAACACCTAATGACAAAACTGTTGAATTTACACAGTAACCCTGAAGAGCAGAGAGGGATCAGCGCCCCCTGCTGGAGGATATCAGTTTATCCAGTTATGTGGATGAAAATATCAGATGCAAATGGGAACACTAAGATGCACAAGATAATATTTTTTTGCCAAATATGCATAAGGAAATGCATTATTTTAAAATGCACAGCTGATTCAAACCTTCAAATAACAAAATAAAAACACCACGAGCTTCACCAGGTTATTATTTACCCCACTGCATATTGTGGAAGTGTTTTTATTAAGCAGACCTACAATCTATAAATGTAACACATAGCCTACATAATGTATAATCCTACTAAGAATAACGTACTAAGTTTTTCTTACAGAAAAATGTATTTAGTGTTCTAAAAGTAGAAGAATTCACCGCCTGAGAGAGATTTACCATCACTGAGGGAATACTGATATATAATTGCATATGTAGCATGTAACTGTTCTAGCTGATATAGGTTGTTCATTATTTTTTTTAGTCCAGTGGTTTTCAAACTACAAATTGGGCCCTTTTAAAGGAACACAATAAGGTTCCATGAGGTTTTTTACACAATTTGTTTTTCAATTTCTCTAAACATTGCTTTTTTTTTTTGTCAATCATTGGATTATTTGACCTCTCTCTGTCTCAAAGATATATTTGCCTGTATGTCAGATGCAAAACCTGGAAATACTCAAGTACAAGTTCCTTAAAATGTAACGTTAGCATTTGAGAAAATGTACTTTTACATTCAAAATAAAATAAAAAACCTTTTCATAACAAAGTTCTCTTTAGGAACAAGTCAACTCTAGACAACCAAAACACATGAGGATTTTTTGAAGCAGGTCAACATAATTCCAGACGTCAGTTATAGGTTAATAAAACACATGATGGTTTGAAGAAGATTTGTTATTCAAGTAAAATCTGAAATTAACACTTTTCCCTCCACATTGAATCTGCAGTCAGTGGGTTTAAGCAGATCATCTCTCCTGACCTTTTCACACAGATGAAACCCCAAATCTCATGCTCTCTGAAAAAGAAGATTATCCAGAGTTAATAGGGCACTCTGGGGATAGGAGATAATGCTGACGTTGCATCATTTAGTGTAGAACCAAATGGGAATATTGCAGCACATCTTCACTTATAAATATTAACAAGAGAATGTCACAACAGCTGACATTTTCGGGCAAACTGGGTGTAAAAGTGTTTTGCGACATGAAATGGTTTCAGTGTCTGTTTTGGAAATTCATCTTTCAGCAAAGAGACAAAATCACTAAATGTCAGTAATAAAAATGTAAAAAATAATGTGAGAAGGGATAAGCTGACTGACTTCCACATCACACTCCCAGAAGTGCGAGGAGAAGAAATTAAAATAAGATGTCACGAGGAAAGATTGACTGACTGAAGGTTTTATTTGTATTTCTTTGCCTATTGATGACGCAAACTGGAGAAAGTATGAAGCAGACGTGGGAGAGGAGTCTGATTCACCAAGGTGATGGAGGCATGAGGTTGAAGAGCTAAAACATCATGATGGATGTTTGGGATTGAGTCAGGCTGTGATTGGAGTGGGAAGCCTTTTTTTCTGCTAATAGGAGTCACATCTGTGAGATTATCCCAGCAGGGTAGTGCCAGCAGATTCAAAGAAAACGTTGAACATGTTCATACAGAGCCGAGGTACATTTATGGAATTATTCAAGTTAGTTTCTTAAGCTTACTTAATATAAAATTGTCACAATGCAAAGCTTGGATGGATGTGCTATAACATATGAGAAAGCCTGAACTCTGCACAAGAGAACATTTGATGCAATTATTGGCATCACAATGTGGGGGCCAATTCTAATTATTTTCAGGTTCATATTTGTACTTAGCGTCTATCCAGTGACATGTCTCCATGCTTTAATGTTCAAAAGGCTCTTTATTTTTCTCATACTGCCTTTGCTGCAGCTCCTTGTTAGTTGTGTCTTATATGCAATGCCACAAAATAATTTTCTGACACACTTTTACATTTAACACCATCCACTTAGAGTACAAATTTTACTGTATGAAGTACTAGTCTTTTCTTACTAATCAAAACCCTTGTTGTATGGAATCCAGTGTTGTTGAACAATACAACCTCAGTCTTTGTGATGGGCTGCAGGATTTCAAATGTCCAACTGTATCGGCATATTTACATGATGGCCCATTTCATTCTGAAATTCATCCTAATAAATGCTTTTGGTGGGCTTTATTTTGATGCTAATAGTCTGACATGTTTGCACTGTAGTATCACTACTTCCCACATGTTCCACAGCTGCTGATAATGCCTCAGTTGTTCAGCTGCCTGCCATGCATGCATTCTTCCTTATCAACTGAAAATAACAACCATTATCCAAACCTCCAGTCAACCTGATCACCAAAACAAAAGTGTAAATACGCATATACATTTAAAAAAGAGGAAAAACTGCCTTTTCTGCACACATGAACCAATCACAATGCGGGGTGGGAACACACCCACTATAGCCCGCTATCATTTAGTGTGCGTAAAGCGGCCTCTGGCTTCAGAGCGGTGGATCACCAAACAGCAGAGATGACAATCATCAACACAGAGAGGTCCAAAGGCATTTGTCTGATGAGGGAAAATGGGAAATTTACTCGGGAGATCCAGCAGTATTTTGCAAGCCTGGACATCAACATAGCTCTGAGCGCTCTGAGGAAAACACTTCTGGGAGAAACCATCGCGCCGCACCGGGCCCTGCAAACTGAAACTGTACGTTTATTTAACTGTGCATTATGTTATCACATTTCACATAAATGTATTAGGTTAGTTTAAAAATAATACTATTAAATGTAACCTATTTAAACACATGAATTGCAACTAACCTAATAAAGTTATGTGAAACGTGTGGAAATAATACATTTAATTAAAATGAATCATCAGTTTTTGCAGTGTAGAAGTGGGGCTCTGTTATTCTTACAGACCTCAGAAGAACTTTAATTTTTCGGAATAATAGAAATATAGAATAATAGAAAATAGTTTGTAAATGAAATAGGTTTCAATGCATATTTGTCAGCTTTCGTTCGACAGAAACGAAGTTCATTCACTTGCTAACCTATTCAATAAAAATATTTGAGGTAATTAGACCTTAATTAATTTGCTATTTTCCGCTACTTTTTACATCTTCTCTACTACACCCCAGAGGCAGATTCTTCATAGCACATTTATTAAAACACTTACTTACTTTTCAGGGTGATATTAAAGCTTCCTCTTCCCTTGCCTAGTGAAAACTCACCATAATCCAGTAGGCCTGGATGTAACTTGTACCTCCTGTGTAAAGCACACTTTTGTTTGCAGTCACAGTGTGGTTCGTTCTAATTTAAATTCCCTGTTTTCGTACATCATTCTCCATCACTGAAATCACTGAGGTGCAAAGTTTACCTGATGTACAACATCCTGTAAGTAAACATCTCATTTTCTCCTCGCCTTACAATGCTGTCTTTGTCTCCCACAGTGATATCCTGGATGCTATTGATGAGCAGACAAAGGCTAATGACACGCTGATTGCTAAGGATATGCAGCACATCATTTTGGAGTTCTCCTCGGCCTGAGCAGTATATGCAGGGCCCGAAGGAAGCTGGGATGGGATTTTAAGAAGACAGGCTTCACCTTGAAGACAAGAGATGAAAACCAAGAAGAAAAACAAATACAATAGCTACAAGGGAGCGATTGTGAGGAGTTGTTGCAGGATGAGTCCACAGAAGATGAACAACAATCTGTTGACAACAGTGCCACAAAGCTTCACCCAGAAGCAAACCATAGAAGAAGGGGGGCATCCATGTTTTACAAGCCTAGACGACCTCGCAACACAGGTTAGTAAAAAGAACATAACTCTAGACATAAGTCCATATAGGCCAAAGTATTTCTTTATCCGACCCCTTCAAAATAAATACGTATTCATTTCTTTTAGGCTTCCGTAGGGATTGCAATCCGTGCAATGCAGAGATCCTGACCATACCACCACAATAACGCAGAGATCAGTGACCTGAAGAGCCGTCCGAGTGGCACAGAGCAGCACGTTGTATTCCTGATGTCTTTTCTGGAGGAGATGAGCTCTTCGCTGGAAGCCCAGACACAGACTCTTCAGGAGCTCCAGGATCAGTGCAGGCTGCAACAAACCCCACCAGCACCGCAGCAGCTGGATGCCAGTACTCTCACCAGGCGGAAACGGTTCCTGGTCAAAACAGAAGAACCACCCCAGCCTTTAGAGCCAGCAGCATCCAAGCCTGGTACACCAGCTAGCTTCATCGCTACTACACCAGTGCCAGGTACCACGCTAGCCCAAGTTCCCAAACCAGATAAGTGTTTTGCAATCTTTCTGTCCTCCAGGCTACACAGCTTCTAAAGAACTGCCCAGCTTCAATAAATGATGTTTCAAGATATTATATTTAAATCAACTTACAGGCGTGAGACTAGACAAGTTGTTCTTGGGAGAAAAGTCTCCTAAATTAAAGCATTACATTAAGTTACTTAGTGTGGTGTCTTTTTCTAGACGATTTCTGGGTTTGTTCCACAATCATTGTACAAAATCAAACACATATGGCGTCAGAATGCATCTTCTTTATTACAAAAAAATCCTTCCGTTTAATTAACAAAAATATTCTTGACACAAAACAAATCTGAAAAATATGGAGCGTGGGAGTCAAATTGATACAAAAAAACTGTAAAATATGAGGGTGTGAATTTGGATAAGTGCCTGAACCTAAACTAGATTCACTCAGAAGTTTAATGTCCTATCATAAACCACCATGTCATTGAGTTGTAAACATTTATAAGCATTTTTTAAATAAATGTTGGCTAAATCCAGGAGGTTTTCAACAACTGAACACCAAACCCTGGTTTATTCCAACTGCATATGTATTTATTAGAAAAAGAGTTCTCTATAGCAGAGTATTATATGTTAACCCACAGTTAGATTACCAAGGCATTACTGAGTACTTGAGCATTATCCAGATTTTCTGAGTGTGTTGATCAGTCTGCCCCCTCTGTGCTGACGGCGGCCACAGCAGCGACGTAGTACGGCCCCTCTCTAAGGTAACTCTTCAGACGAATGTAGTGCTGGCTGCCCAGTATCTCTGCTGCCGTCGACGAACACACCAGAGAGCCCACCAGATCAAACTTAGCGTCTTTAGCCTCCTTCGTCTGCCCCGCAGAACGATCCAAAACAAATTCCATGAAGCTGGGAGTGCTGATCATCAACTTCTGACCCCACAGCTGAGTGGAAATAGCCTGGAAAACACACACACCCACAGAGAAAGTGGAAACCGGGTCTGCAGAGCAGGAAATCCATCAGAGCCCCCCCCACCCCCTGCAGATAAATAGCATTATGCAAGACTAAACTCTTTCAACAGACGCAGTTCTACTTTGTTTTTGTACAGGTTATTAACGGCTCAGTGACACAGGGACAGTGTTACAAACAGCTGATTACTCACAGTAAATACCCGCATGGCCCCACAATGCAGCTCTGGGAATGGCTGAGTGCTGATGTTGCGGATCATGTCCATGGGCTGGTTAGACAACAGTTTGAACCAGGACTCCGTCAGGGCCAATAGGTCCTCGGTCTGCTGTTCCGGCTGCAATAAAACATCATAGATGCAAAAGTAATCACATGTTTGCTTCAGAAAATTATTTATTTGAAAGGAAACGACTTAAGATGCTGGCTCTTTTTGTACCTGTAGAGTGAGAAGCTGTGAGATGGCGTCCAGGCTACGTACTCTGAGCTCTGTAGCTCCAGCACCTGCAATCTGACTCATCCTCAACCACACAGCCTTAAACTTTTCTCCTTAAAACAGAAAAAGAAACGGTTACAAAGATCCCAAAACGACAGCTATAAATACAGGACATTTAACACTCTGAGGGGGGGCATTGCCAAACTCACCTGTTTTGTGAAAGACCTGCTTGCCCTCCACAGTAGAACCAAGGAGTCCCAAAGTGTCCAGAGCCACGCCGATCATGGAAGGGTCCGGATCCAGAGCCATCTCAAACACCTTGTTCTGGAAGACCGGGTAGGTTTCACACACCTGCTGTGGGCTGTCTATGATGGCCAGGTTTCCGAAGAACTTCACCAAACCTACAGGAGTTATATTCACATGAATGATTGTATTAAATGAACGAACAGCCACCTAAACATATTTTCCTGGGTTTTCTGGGAGCAGTATTCTAAAGATACTCACCAGGAATGTACAGTGAAGAGAAGGGGTCGGTTTCTGCTCCTCTGATCATGTTGGAGATTTTGTCCATTATTCCCTGCTGGGCCAAATACTGGCGGCCATGCTGAGTGTGGGCTAGAGACGTCACCATCTCAATGGATGTAGCTCTGGAGAAACAAACAACAACAACAGATACCCATGAAAAGTAAATACTATGAAAGCAGTGAGGCCAACTCTCATCAGGATGTAGCATCACAAATTTATAGTAATTTCTCAGTTGCTGTCTCTATGATTATTTGATCACCTGGTCAGTACATCGTCTCCAGTCAGTTCTCCAAGCAGCTGAGCAATAAAGCCGCTTCTGGCACAGTAACCGAGGGAAATGGGAGATGCAGACGAGATTTCCACCACCAGCTGCAAGCAGAATGAAAAGTCTTTGTCAATGAATCACTATGAGAGATGTTATATGTGTGTATATTAATATTTCTGAATCTAAGATTGCACATTCTGGCATCATTTCTACACATGATTAGTCTTCCTTTCCAACAATGACATTAAAATAAATGTACTTACAAATGTCTGTCAACCAAAATAAGAGACGTACCTCATATATCCTGTACCTGATGATGTCACTTGTGGCCATCACATCCTTGATGACTTGCAGCAGGTCGGTTTGGAACAGTTTGTCTAGGCCAGGTTTGGAGTGACTCAGTTTGGATAGCGACTGAATGGCCTAAAAAAACAAAACAATTATTGCATCCTTTAAAACTCATGCAAGATATTTAGTTACGTCGGTCTTTACCTGCTTCGCCACGGCAATTTTCTCCTCCCCAATGCAGCGGATTGTTGCTGCAAGAATGTCATGGTTGTTGAGGATTTCTGTGGAAGCTTCTGGATGCTCCACCATTCGACCAATCTGAGAGAAACATACATGTTGACAAGGTCAGCGGTTTGAAAGCAATAGAATATTTTTCTGTGCCGTGTGCCAGCAGCCTACCTGCGTCAAAGCCAGTATCTTAACGGATTCATTAAGATGAGTCAGACCGCCCTGCAGCTCTGCTCTGTAGTTCTGGGCCAGGGACACAGGGCCCAGGGCCATTAAGATGCGTTCAAGGATTCCCACACACAGCTCCACCTGCTCCCTGTAAACACAGCTCCTATTAATAACAATTTAACTGCATATAAACACTTTGGATGGATAGATAGATAGTAGGGGTGCACTTTTGTGGCCAAATTCACACGATAAATACATTTTTGAAGCTTGTAAAGGGAAGATGACAAGCACCTGTCAACTCACACTCTGCTGCTACTCAACGCCGCTACACCGTTGCCAAGCAACACTTATTGTTTAGGTGTCCTTTGATGAGCAGGCCATCATACCATTAGCTATAACTAGCTACATCTGATCGATATGGACATAAACGCGGGTGAAGTATAATCTGACGTGAGACAGAGAGGGATCCGTGATCAGGATCAGCTGCTACTGACGGAGAACACGCAGCTCCGCCCGATCACCTGCAGCAAAACACACACTTAGACCCTACACATGTAGCTATTTTATCTACCTCTCCAACAAAATGAACTAGTTATGAATACATTTATTCTTCATCGTCTGACGGGTCACTCATTACTGGATTAGCAAGCTGCATGACCGAGAGTTATTTAACAGTAGCGGCGCACTACATTACACCCGACTGCCACTGGAACATGCAAAGCCACGTCCTGCAAACTCCCCCCATTTACGAACAGCACACAAGCATACATCTGGCAGAGGTACTGAAGGAGGTAGTGTTGGAATGGAAGTTGGAGAGGCCAAGAAACACAGTTCCAGTCACAACAGATATCGGCCCTTTCTGCATGCAATGTGGACAAGTTAATTTCTCTAAAAAAAAAATATGAAAATACAATGAATGTACAAGCTGACAAGCAAGTCCTAATGTCAAGCTGCTGATGTGAATAGAACAGTATTTCATTTTCAAAATGCTGCTCCTTAATGTTTATTTTATTTTCTATTGATTTGAGAGAATATTAACAGTTTAATAATTATTTAAAAAAACCCAAAAACATGTTATGTTTTGTGATCATTTTTTCTGCTGTACCGAAAACGTACTGAACTGTGACCTACAAACCGAGGTATGTACTGAACCGAAACATTTGTGAACCGTTACACCCCTACTGGATGGATGGATGGATGGATGGATGGATGGATGGATGGATGGATGGATGGATGGATTAGATAGATAGATAGATAGATAGATATACAAAATATAAACTAAAACAAAATATAAAGCAGGATATTATATAAATGTGAAAGGTGTATCCTGGGGACATTTAAAAAAAAAACGTGAATACGCAAGGATAGGCTGTGATAGTAGTATAATTAGTGATGGCAAAAACAGATGTACTCATAAAGATGATGAATGAGATGATAGTGAATAAAAGTAACTGTGTACATTATGATAATAATGACAAGTCATACACTGGTAAACTCATAGGTACAAGAGAAGTATAATCCAGTGTTCGCAGTAGTGTTAGTGTAGAAAGTGAAACCGCTGCTTAATATTATTTTAAAAAGTACAACACTTGCATCATGTCTTTATTGGTTGCTCTGTAACCACATCTCTCACACTTATAGTACATATTATATCCTGCTTTATATTTTGTTACTATTTTCTGTACATTTTTTGTCACAAATGTTTATTTTATTGTATTGAAACTATATTGCCTGGTTTTTATGCTGCTTCAACGTAAACATTTCCCAAATTGAGATCAATAAGGCAATTCTATTCTATTCTTACAAGCGATTACTCGATTTGAATTGACCATTCAACGCTCTTAACCTCCATGCCATATTAAATAATAGTAGCAGTCAATGTCTCTCCATATGCACTGTTGAATTCATTTAGGGGACTATTTCTGCTCTATTGTACTTCTAAACACATTCAAAACACCATAGAGATGAGTCAGCACTTGCATTTTCGTTTTAAAGCAAAAAAATACAGCGTCAGTGTTCCATCGGTGCTGTGGCATTGTAGAAACTAAGCTAGCTAGCTTGCTTACACTACAGGTATACTAAAGCCCTTTTCAGTTAGAAATCTATCTAACAAACATTCTCTTCCTGTATTTCAACTTACTGCGACACCAACATTAAACAGCTGACTGACTCAGCATTATCTACAGTGTAAACAAGGCGCCTTGTGATAAACCGACCTGTCATCTGAGTGTAGAAGAGAGAAGATCACGTTGAACCTCTGCCCGCTCACTGAGTCTCTCAGGTCCCGCAGAGGAATGGATAATAAAGCCGTTTTTAAACATTGTAGTTCTTCAATTGGATCATCAACGCCTGAAATTTCTTCTAGTAAGCTCTCGATGGAAGCTGCCATAATTTTCAATGTGGGAATCTTCCGCCGGACTTCTTCTTCTACGTCATGAATTCACAGCAGTTGATGTCTGACTTGTCTGGCGCATTATCGCCACCTTCTGGGTTGAGTGGGGGACTGCACATGCTTTCACATTGATTTGGTTTCTGATGTTCTTTTAACCTGTCCACTATGGGCTCATATGAGTTCTAGTTAAAAATATATTTGACTATGTCTTGACATCTACTGCCGCCTAAATTCTTGATTAATATTAAATGTTGTCTTTTTTTGTCATGGAGGGCATTTTTGACGATACACACAGTATACTACATTAGCCTTTTACCCTCTTTATGGTGACATTTGATCAAATACCACATGATTTGTCGAGGAGGAAACACTAAAAATAACCACAGTTGGCCAATTCGTACTGTTCTTTAACCTGTAAATATTATCAAAAATAATTTAAATATCAGCACATAACATTGCTCCCAGCTGTGGCTGTGTTCATTTTGCAAGCATGCACCTGCTGTAGTGGGAATACAAACACACTAGTGGCAATGTATTATTTCCTTTCAAAAAAACGTCTTACTGAATGCAGCATTACTTAAATATTGCTATCCAATCGGTGACAAATGATTTTTAAAAATTGAACCAAAACTTGAACTTAAAATGAAGCTTAATTTGGCTGGGAAATACTGAAGCTTCATTTAGATCATTCAATCAATAAATTCCCCACAATTGGGATTAAAATAAAAAGATTTTTGATGATCTTTTTGCAGAAAAGGTGCTGTTCTCTCTTCTCTCACCTTTAATCTGATCTGTACATCCTTTGTGCTTTAAACATGTCTTTGAGGATCAAACAGTTAATTCTCGGTATCATTAGAGCTGCATGCATGATGCAGGACACACTCCTCTTGATGAAGCATGTGACTCGGGGTGCAGGGTTACATGCTGCTAGAGTTTCATCAAAGTAGAAACTCTGTCTGTCAGCACTTATTGTTGTTGAACGGCTTGCAGCAGGAGTTCACTGACAGCTGATACACACCGAAGAACAACAAGGCAGGTGTCATGCAGGTACAGTGTTATTATTTGCAACCTATTCATCATAATGTTTGAGTGATTGGTGATTCATACTCTGTGTTTCTCTGCTGCAGTGCTCTCTGTGCAGGCTGCGAACCCACCAGTGGTGTTTCCTCCTCTTCAACGTCCTCCTCTTCCATGCGTTGTTGTTTGGGGCGGACTTTGTGGAAGAGTACCTCCTGCAGCCCACGCCGGGGGTCTACACTGATGGCCTGGTTGTTGACGTAAGAGAAAAAGCAAGGAAACTAGACCTGAGCAAAGCCAGGGAGAACATGTCCCAGGCCTACCCCATCTCTAACCCCGACGCCTGCAGAAACACTGACCTCTTCCTCCTCACTCTCGTCTTCAGCTCCCCGGCTAATGTCACCCAGAGAGATGCAATCAGGAAGACGTGGGGCAACCAAACGCTCATGCAAGGCTTCCCAGTGCGGATACTCTTCTACTTAGGATCAACTGAGACTTTCTCTGCACAGGAGGCCCTTATGATAGAGTCTGAGCTCCATGGGGATCTGGTGCAGGGTCTTGCAATGGCTGATTCGTCGTTCCGTGGCCCAACAGAGAGGACAATCCTGGCCCTCCGCTGGGCGATAACTTTCTGTCCTGTCGCACGTTTTGTCCTGCTGACAAAGGACTCTGCGTTTGTGAACCTCCCCGCCATTGGAGGATACCTACTCGGGCTGCCCAGGCACCCTGAGGACCTTTATTTAGGGCGAGTGATCCAGAGAGACTCCCCTGATAGGAACCCTAACAGTCGTGGCTACCTACCTCCAGCTCTCTACCCTAACAAGTACCTGCCTGAGTATTGTGACGGGACGGCGTATGTTCTGTCCCAGGATGTGATCCGAAAAGTGTACATAGCATCAGCTGCAGTTCGTGCTCCAGTGCCGGCAGATGTTTATGTGGGCATTTGTGCACAGAAAGCCGGCGTAACACCGACCCACAGTGCCAGGTTCTCAGGGGAGAAACACATCCATTACAACGCCTGCTGCTACCGCTACCTGTTCAGCTCTGCAGGAATGGAAAGCCATGAGCTTGATACAGTGTGGGCAGATCTGGGAAAGAAGGGGGGAGGATGCTCTCTGTTGCAGACATACAAAGGTGTGGTGACCTGCAAGGCCCTGACGTACCTGGATAAACTGCCCTTCTTCAAATCCAAGGGGGAAGCCATATCTCCTGGTTCAGTGAGAGAGTGATCTGTTCACTGTGGGGGAACGACAGAATGACAGGAAGTGTGGGGTCTGATAAGTCTGTTTTCCTTGTTCACGTGTGTGCCAGTGCTTTTAATCTACCTAAGCAAAAGTAATATAATAGGTGTAGATACTTTGTTACAAGAAAAAGTCCTGCATTCAGAATCTTACTTAAATGCTAAAGTATTAGCATTGAATATGCTTAATGTACAAAGAAAACAACAGGCTTCTCAGAATAATATATTTATTATGGTTTTTAATTATAATTACTAATGCATTAATGTGACAGGACAAGTTATGAAGGAAACAAGCATTAGCTTTTTTTTGTGAGTGAATTTTGATTTACAAACATACTAAATAAAATCAGCTGTCATATTTATTTCCATGTTATTAGTAATGTCCCCTTGCTTTTTCTTTTCAAGACCTCAGAGTCCTTATTGCATTGTTTTGCTCTTATTAAACATGCAGTGAGAAAAGCAAATCACTTGACTTTCTGGGAGATGCACTGCATTAACAGTCCTAAAAGGTTGATACGTTTTTGAATAAAATACAAAGAAAGTTGCCAGAATAAATTGTACCAAGGAGGACATCTAGTGCCCATTTGAGGTATGGAAACACGCGGACAGGAAACATATTTCTTCTGGGTTGATGATTCAGTTAGCCATGTATAAACTCGTGGTCGGGATGATTTTGTGTTGTGTTTATCATCATTTCAGACACCAGAGGCAGATGTGCACTACTATCCCATCCGCTTGGACTAAAATAATCCATGTTTTCTCTCAGGTGATTTGTAATTCCTTAAAGACCTCATGACACCTAGAGACTACCTTTTTTTATTTAGTCTAAAATAACTTTTATTTTCGATTTGAAATACATAATTGTGATAAATATGCCCGGTTCTCTGTTATTTTCGAAATTTGTACGCAAGCCACTGAAATCCACAGGCCAGTGTCTTGACAACGTTCCAACATAAAGATGACGTATGCTCCGGAACGCTTTTAGACCTGATTGCACCTGCTGCCACCCTTGACCTTGATCATTTCTAGTCACAGTAAGTCGTACTCGCAGTTTTAGCATCTTTAAAGTTTTGTTCTTAATATTTTTGTTGAGAACATGCCTGAGCGGTGTGTTGCAGCGTATTGTTCAAACACCAGGGAGAACGGTTTTACCCTTCATCGGTTTCCGAAAGACCCTGCTTTGTGTGAACTCTGGACGCAACAAGTTTGTAGGACAAGAGCTGGTCCGAAAGGAACAGTATGGAAGCCAAGCTCGTCGTCTGTACTTTGCTCAGCGCATTTTGAAGAGGAGTGCTACGACTCGATCCCCGCTCTGAAGGAGCAGCTTGGTATTGATGTTCGTCTGAAGAAGGTTTTGCTGCCCAATTCGGTTCCGCGTATATTTCATCGAGGGACAAGCTCGAGGTTAGCCCCGGGGGCGAACGGCGACGTCAAGAGCCGGAGGTCTCATGCTCTGGAGAAAAGGCAGAGATTGGAGGTACGTACCTTCTTATTTTGGACTATATTTTAATAATGGAAGGGAAATGAAATGCAAAGGAATGAGTGTTTGGCACTGTGTAAACAGCTTGCGGTGGTTCTTCATAGTTGAAGTTGGCGCTAGCTCTGAACACTTCAGCTCAGCTGGCTACTAGTGCTAAGTGCTTTAGCTATTCAGCTAAGTTCACCTCAGAGTGTTAGCAAAAAGTCAAGTCTCAAGTGTTTGTTTTAGGTTTGCGGTAGCGTTTTTTTCCCCCTCCAACTCACGCTAAATCTTGTGATTTATTTATTTATGTTTCAGGTACTACAGGAATGCCAGTCTGAGTATGTTGCTGAAGAGGAAAGCGATGACTTTCCTGACGGGGACCCATCTACTGATGTAAGTTTTCGGAAAGCGTTCAGGTCAACTAAGTTACTGACTAAAGATTTTATTTGACTAACTACACACAGCATTACAGTATATCAAGTGCCAGTGCCCCCTCTCTCAGACCTTCACCCTCACCATCTCCAGAGGTGTTAAAAGTAAAAGTACTTTTGTGGTGTAATTACAACAGTAGCACATATAACATAACCGTTACACCATTTACTCCATTGTACCTAACTAGATAGATGGACTGTCATTACTGAAAAACACTAAAAACCTAACAAGGACCCACCACAAACTCAATTCAACCAGTGCAGAATCAGCTGATTGTAAGACAAATACACTGGTCTACTTTTTACTAGGTTACCTGTGTTGGAAGGAAACTCTATTTTTTAGTTTTTTTTTTAACTTTTACACACACACACATATGTATACACACATTTATTTATTTACTTACTTATTTATTCAGGTGAATTCAACAGAAGATCAGCACAGTGACTTTTCCGTTCAAGTGTGTCTGAGGCCACCAACAAGGACGGTGGCTATGCAGTTCAAAGGAAGGGGACGGACTAAAGGTATTTTATCATTTATGTACGTATTTTAGCCAAACAGATGTCCGGGGAAACGGGTCAGGGCCTTGTGCCTGGTTTGGGCAGCCACTGTTAGGCAGTGCAACCTGATAAATAGAGGGGTAACATGGGCTCTTTTGGGTTGACTTGTTTATGTTTCGCTGTTAAGAATGGTCATCTTGTTCCTGATTATTCTGTTTGTGTTCTGTTCTTAGAGGGATCCTGGCTGCTTTGCATTTCAACGAGAATGCCAACAGGGAGCAGCGGAGCAGACACGATGGCGAGATGATGTTCAACCTGCGGTATCCAAAGTATAAGAAGGGCGGCTACATTGTGAGGAAAGTCTTACAGGAGCCATCTTTTGGTAAGCATAATAGAAAGTTGATTGCAGATATGATTTGTATTTTGAGATGTACATAGTCGTGTGTCATATCTATGGTTGGATTAATTTGAACCTTGTCCCATATTCCTCTGCAACAGGCTATGCTGAAGAGCTGATGCGGATGGTGGAGGCCATGTGTCGAGGTGAGGACTACAACGGTGATGACTTTGACATCCCAGACCCGTCCCCTGTTACAGAGCCACTCAATGCATCATTCGAAAAGCCGGATAAGAGGGCAGCAGTCAATGCACATATGACCCGCTTTAGCATTACAAATAACACCTAAATGTACACATGAGAACCGGACTGAATGGAATAAACACAAACTTAATTTCATCTTTGCCGTGAGTGCTTTGATTTACTGTGTTGGGAACCTCCTGCTCCATCCTCACCTTGGTGTTCTGAAAAGTGTCATTACAGGGTGTGTAGTATGTCTGTGTTGCTACAGTTTTCCCCCTTATCCATGTGGGCTTGTATTGCATTGTCCCTGAAGTACAGCACATCTTAGACACCGTATGATCAAAAATATCAGCTACCCTTCCATGGTGAAGGTGTAAATTGATTTGCTAGGCCTATTTGTTGTAAGCTGTTGTAAGTTGTAAAAATGAAGACACATTCATGTGAAGCCAGAGGTATCATGTATTGACATTCATTTTCATGTATTTACAAACTCATGTATTTAAACTAAAAAAACAAAATTAACAAGTTAACAGCATACATGTATCATCACGGGCTGTTGGTGTCCTGGAACCCCCTGTAATCAATGGAGGGAAAAGTTCTCCGGATACACCACACCACACAGGAAGGTATGGGGACCCTGACATGTCTTCCCAGGTACTCGTAGCACCATCGCACAAACTGTCTGTATCCAGTGTACCTCTTCCACCTAAAAGTTGAAAGAAAATCAGAAGAAAAACACAGGTGTTTTAGATGTAGGCCTAGGCCTACTGTAACCTACATGACAGTTCGTTTTACGCATACATTTACGTCATTGGTGATATCAAATCATACAATTCCTACTAGTCCATACAAATGATTTTACAATAGGATTGTATACTCACTCGTTTCCCTCTACATCCCCGTATTCTTGCCGATAGTGGAAATGTGCGGTGCGCAGAACATGCAGATTCAGACAAACTGGCTCAAAGCCAGAATGTTCTGTGATGCAGCGGGTGTCTGCTCCCTCCTCCTCTCTCCTCTCGCACACTCTTGACTGTTCGCGGCAGCACACCGACTCCACTACCAGTGGCATTGGCTCACATCTCCCACAAGAACACCTAAAATATAACAGATAAAGGCAAGGGGCTTGAAACAATCTTACAATTGTCACAGAACTTTACAAAGTGTCAATGTCATGGGTTGATTCGCGTGAAAAGCCGACGTAGAACTAGCCTAATCGCGGAAGGATGGCCACTGGTCAGGAGCTAGGTTATAGCATAGGCTACTACTGGGTTATAGCATAGGCTACTGTATGAGTATGACGCAGGGCAAACTAATATAGTAGACCTAATTGGTATTTTCATCGCTCTCAAAAAAAATAACATAACTAAATAAAGATTAAGACTATGACAAGCACCGGGAAACAACAATGGCCCTTTGCGATCTGTAGGCTAGTAATGGTGACTATTTGGCTAATTCTGGGAGGTGAGGAGGCAGACTGCACACACACATGCTCGCTGGTGCAAACGCTGGTTGTGGTGGATATTACAAAGTACAATATCTTACGGAGTGTTCATTGTCAGAAAAGTGAACAAGAAGGAAGTTACCATTCCACGTGCTGTAGTCTGCCAAAATCCATAGGCATCCGACCGTCTGCCACAGCAGCACCACCAACAGCGCCTTCTGCCTCGCCATCCGAACTTTCCGTAGAACCCTGTGGCTCCAACTCATCCAAGTATGGCTCGTATCTATAGGGCATAACGCCCCTCACATTGTCCTCCAGCATTGGGTCGGACTCTGCCACTTCGAAAAATGTGTCAGGATCCGAGGATGAATCGGAGTTGTCAGAATCCATGTTGTTGACAGGTGTCAGGATAGTCGTGAGTGACAGGTGGGATAGTGTCTTGACCAAGGAGCCGTTCCGGAGTGTACGTCATAGGTCATGTGACTGACTAATAGGAAGGTCGGTAGCAGATCGCAAAAATCGCACTTTTAAAAGGCCGTACAAACTCAATTTCTCTATCATAATGATTAAAACCAACTTCAAGTGACTATTTTGTATGTGTACTTTCAATGTGTGTATGTATATTACTTTATTTTCCACGTGTCATGAGGTCTTTAATGAAATCTAAACACAAGGTAAATAAACTGTAAGCATTGTTGCGGATACAAATAATTAAGGAACTAGAAATAGCACCCTGGAAAATCTCTTTGTTTTAGACCTTCTGTTGAGTCAACTAAACACAGGAGATAAAACTATTTTGATCAGACAGAAAATGAATCACCAGAGTTTTTTTCTCCCTTGCTTCTCAAGGCTTCTGTAATCAACCCTTTCAAGAGTAGACAATAACATTAACGTTTCTGACTGGAAGGTGCGATTCACCCGCAGTAAAACTCTGTCCCACTTTCCTTTTATTTCGCCGCAAATGATGTCGTTTAAATGCTGCTCAAACTACTGCTTATCTCCCTTGCATTCCACAAAAGGCCTCAATCCCACAACCGCAAGCTAACCAAACAGAGCAGTCTGGGTGTCCTACAAACCTTTTCTCTTGTGTTTTACTGTCAGCGGTTCACACTTTGGTATGGCTCCATTGTGTCTGGAGAGCTTTCCCTGGCTGCCTGTCTCACCTCATCAGGCGAAGGTATTCACAGGAGAACATCTCAGCATGTCTACAATCTCTCTGGCTGCTGACCAGTCATAGCAACAATTTGTTCGGCATACCATCAGTGTAAAAGCAAGTTCGCTCTACAGGGTTAATCTGGATGTATTAGCATCAACACCTTCCATTCATGGCCTCAGCACCACATGATCGACCACTTCTCATCTCTCCACCTGTCTGTTCATAAACAGTAGCCCCATGATTCTTAAATTTGACAATGTTGAGTTTTTCAGCTATCATCCGAAATGTGCTGTGATTTCGTTTGAAACCAACAGGGCTTAACAGGATATTCAGTTGCAGAGAAAGTGCTAGAAACTGTCAAGCATCCCAACACAGATCATTTATTTTAAATTAATATGATGAGGCTTTGTCTATCGCCTAGGACCCACTGATGAAAGCGCTTGCATTTTCAGCATAATACACTCTTGGGGAATGAATAGAGTTTGGATCTCTGGGAAGTAAGACTAGATAGACAACCATTGTGAAGTTTGCTGATGACACGTCCGTCATCGGCCTGATCACCGACGGCGACAAAACGGCGTACAAAGAGGAGATCAGAACCCTGAGATCTTGGTGCTGGGATAACAACTTTTATCTCAAAGTCAGCAAAACCAAGGAGCTGATTGTGGATTACAGGAAGCAGCAGAGAGAGGCACACGCCCCCATCACCATCAACGGAACTACTTTGGAGAGTGTCAGCAGCTTCAGGTTCCTCGGTGTCCACATCACTAAGGACCTGACATGGATCACACAAACACCATCACCAGAACAGCTCCACAGCAGCTCTTCTTCCTCCGCAGGCTGCAGAGGTTCAACATGGACTCCAGGATACTCTGCAACTTCTACAGGTGCACCATAGGGACCATCCTGACCTTCTGCAGGTGCACAATAGAGAGGATTCTGACCTTCTACAGGTGCACCATAGAGAGCATCCGGACCTTCTACAGGTGCACCATAGAGAGCATCCGGACCCTCTACAGGTGCACCATAGAGAGCATCCGGACCCTCTACAGGTGCACCATAGAGAGCATCCTGACCCTCTACAGGTGCACCATAGAGAGCATCCGGACCCTCTACAGGTGCACCATAGAGAGCATCCAGACCCTCTAAAGGTGCACCATAGAGAGCATCCTGACCTTCTACAGGTGCACTATAGAGAGCATCCTGACCTTCTACAGGTGCACCATAGAGAGGATCCTGACCTTCTACAGGTGCACCATAGAGAGCATCCTGACCTTCTACAGGTGCACCATAGAGAGGATCCTGACCTTCTACAGGTGCACCATAGAGAGCATCCTGACCTTCTACAGGTGCACCATAGAGAGGATCCTGACCTTCTACAGGTGCACCATAGAGAGCATCCTGACCTTCTACAGGTGCACCATAGAGAGGATCCTGACCTTCTACAGGTGCACCATAGAGAGCATCCTGACCTTCTACAGCTGCACCATAGAGAGCATCCTGACCTTCTACAGGTGCACCATAGAGAGCATCCTGACCTTCTACAGGTGCACCATAGAGAGGATCCTGACCTTCTACAGGTGCACCATAGAGAGCATCCTGACCTTCTACAGGTGCACCATAGAGAGGATCCTGACCTTCTACAGGTGCACCATAGAGAGCATCCTGACCTTCTACAGCTGCACCATAGAGAGCATCCTGACCTTCTACAGGTGCACCATAGAGAGGATCCTGACCGGCTGCATCACCGCCTGGTACGGTAGTTGCACCGCCCTCAGTCGTACGGCTCTCCGGGGGGGGGGGGGGGTTAAAAATGCACAGCACATCACCAGGACGGAGCTGCCATCCATGGAGGACCTCTACTCCAAGCGAAGAAAGCCCACAGGATAATCAAAGACCCCCATCACCCCAGCACAAACTGTTCTGTCTGCTGCAATCAATATATACAATATTTAACCTTACATTCTGTTCTTGTATATTTTATTATATTTACGTGAACATAGAATCTTGAATTACTTTGCCACTTTAAACATTCCCTGCATAATTTAGCTTATTTTATTTATTTATTTTCTGAAATGTATATAGTTAACTTCATCGGCACATCTTGTACTAGTACTGGTCTAGCAACATGTATCTATTTAATTTCATTTTGCTCATTCATTCATTTTAGTATTTTGCTGTATGTATTATATATAATATGTTGCATTGTTGGAGGAGCTAGGGACCTACGATTTTCATTGCTATAACTACACTGTAGCGACTGTGCATTTGATAATAAAACCCTTGAACCTTGAATCTACTGCGTAGTTTTTTTCAATAAAAATCTGAAATCCTAGGCTTCTCACACAACAGTGCCAAATACAACATACTAAGACCTTAAAAAAGAGAGATTAAATGTACAAATGACATGATGAACAGATGAAAAAGGAATAAGTAAACTAGATACATAGGAAAATAGATGTATGTGCTATGAACATTGGTAAGTGAAGAATCAAACATATCTTCATTATGACTTGTAAGAAAGAAACAAATATATTTGATATTGTAACTTAAAGGACAAGTTAATACACTTATTTGGTTTCTTTCCGGATTAAACAACAGGATTTATATTACTCTCATATCATATTTAATACAAAGCAAAATACAGAAGACAGTTAGCTAAGAACAATGGAAAAACAGCTAGATCTGTCCAAGGTGACCTTTTCATACTCCATGAAGTAATTTCACCCATTATAAATAACTCATTTGTACATTTTCAGTTTTAGTACGGATTAAGAGTCTGGCTAGCTATTTCCCCCTGCTACTTGTTTAAATGCTAAGCTAATCTAACCGTGGACTGACTCCAGGTTCATATTTAACAGTGAAGTTTCTTCCCGTCTATCTTACAGCAAGAAAGTGTAAAGAAACATTTCTTAGAATCCTCAACAATTCCTTAAAATAGATTGAGTCAATGAGTCAGAAGTGCATTTCAGCTGTGGACCTGTCCACAACCGTTTCGAAAAAAAAAACATACAAGACCAAAACTGCTACTGTAGAATTGAAAAAAGTAGCCAAAACATTTGCAAGTGCAGTCCTTCTTCACACAAAGTCATCGACATAAACAAACTGGCTCAAAAACCTAGTCAAAGTCTGGAAGGAGTTTCCGAGAGAAAGTGTAAACCGGGTCTGCAGAGCAGGAAATCCATCAGAGCACCCCCCCACCCCAACCACATGCACACATCAACACACACATGCATATACACACACACACACACACACACACACACACACACACACACACACACACACACACACACACACACACACACACACAAACTCCTAACACAGCCTTCAGAGATTCTTAATGTGAGGTCGAGGGGTCGGTAAACTACATGCGGGTGGTGCAGCTCTAATGAAAGCCTCCCCTCAGAGACACGCAGAGAAGGACTCATCAAACCAGAGAAAAAGTGTTTTATTTAGACTGTTTACTCTGACAAAACAAGGCTCCACAGCCGCCACCACTGATTTAAAGGGAGAGCTAACGTCCCTGCTGATGAAAGAAATCAGTGTCTGTCATCTCAATGTTGCATGTTTGTGCACATTCGTGAGAACACACAGTGTGCGTCCTCATACATGAGTGTGCAATCCTCAAGGATTCTCGTGTTCACATCAGAGGCTCAGTGTTCCTTCTGCCCTGCTGCCCACCATCATTTACGTAGAAGCGGTAACCTCAAGGATAAACCCTCTTTTTTTTGACGACATCTGTGGTTTCTTCTCCTTTCCCTTTTTGTAAACGCCATAATCTTTCCTATGAGGTTTAGGAGACTCGGCCAAGTCGGTTTGTGCCTCTCACACAGTGCAGTCGCGTTTGACTTCTTGTGTTTTAATTATACTTTTTTTTATGGCTTTTGTCGTTCTTACAAAAAATACTCCATCTGAATGAAATCAAGCACAATAAACAACAGAGAATTCAGCCCAATTCTCTAATACTCTTATACAGCAGAAGAGCTTTTACTCTTTATTATATTTCTAATAACTTCTTTTGGCTGCCATTTCACTGTGAGATTGTTTGGCTCTACAGGAGATATTAAAGGGGGCCTATTCTGGTTTTTTGGGGTTTCCCTTTCCTGTAGTGTGTTACATAGGTTGTTGTGCATGTAAATTATCTGCAAAGGCTAAAATCTGTGTTCACTTCAGGTGGGAATTTCTCCCCCACACACTCCCCCCACTGGCTGAAACGCCTCCATTGGACCCATGGTTTACTTCCGTAACATATTGACATCACAATGTAAAACTTGCATTTCTATTGGCTAGCGCTCTTACACATTGTACTTGATAGACTAAGGGGGCAGGACATCCCTAATCGGTGGACCAATCACAACAGACCACAACAAAATAATTATGTGAACATGATAATTAGCACAACACCTGACATTACCATAATGTTTAAGATTGTTAAACAGAAATTAAAAGCAGTGATACAGTAGAAGCAGCAAGGAGAAAAATACCAAGGTACTAGCTAATGGTAATAGTTTTGACATTTGTAGGCAGTTACTTCAAGATTATACAGATGTTGGTGATTGGTTATACTCCGATCAGTGTGATGAGGGATTTATCACAGGGATCCTCCGTCACTGCTGTCAGGATCAGTGCAAGGTGGAGACTTGCTCTGTAATAGAGAATATCAGACCGCATGTTATTAGAGACATGTACTGTATTTGTTTCTGGGCTCTGATGTGGTTATCTTCCCCTCTACTTTGTCGCATTGACTCACTCGCAATATAATGAAGATATCTGCCAACACACTGATGCTCGACTGTTTCCCTCAGCTTAAAGACTTAAAAAAAAAACTTTTTAGTATATGTGTAGAAAATGTCCTGGATTTAAACATAAAGACAGATGATTATCAATGATAGACAAAGAAAATGGCACTGCCTGCCACATAAATCAACCGTGAAATAGTTTCAAAAAACTGTCATCTCTTCCACATCAATATGCTCATCTAATTCCCTGGTAGAAAACTAAAAAGCATATCTCACAAAATGCCCATCATTTACATATATATCAATTGTTTATTCACCCTGTCCTTCCATCAAGATCTATGACTAAATGTAGACGCAACACTGAGGGAGCAGCATGGTTTTGATTGGCAAAGAAAAAAAGAAAGGGGTGAGATGCTAACACTATTTCTATGTGAGGATTCAACCACAAAACAATATTGCAGCAGGATGTGGTTAAATGATGCATTTAGCCACATAAATATAGTACACATCTGTGGTCGGTGTACTTTATTGGATCTGTAAACCTCGACCATAACTACATATGTTGTGTTTAATCCACAGATATGTGCTATCCTCAACACTGTTGGGGATTTAAGACACTGACAACTCATCTGTATTCAAATACCTGCAAATTAGACAAATAATGGAAACATTCAAATGAATCCTCTGAACTGTTTTATTCTCCAAAACATCAAACTATGTCATGGCTAGCTAAATAAACATATCTTTTAGTCAGTCACTTGCACTTTTCTACTTTTAAATCCCAAAGTTTGAGGTACTTTTTAAGGTCCACTATATTAATTTTACAGCATTAGTTACTACATACTTTGCAGTATGATGTTTTAACTCAGCAGTATATAAAGTAATTAAAAGAAACCCTATCTTTACTAAATGTAACATTGAAGTATGAATTTCATAGTTCAATACTTTAATATAGGTGATTCTGAAATAATTACTTTCTTTAAATAAGTTACTATAAATTAGTTTATTTTATAGTATAAATTTTATACTTTTGTACTGTCATTTTAGTTTAGTTTTGACACAGTGGTTTTCAATCTGTTTGTGTTTCCTGTTTTATTTTGAAATGGGGTCCTCTGTTTTATGTCTGTTTGTACTTCCTGTCTCTGTGTTTGCCCACCTGTGTGATTATTAGAGCCTTTTCACCTGCAGCCTGTGTTTTTTCTTACCCTCTTTCCCAGCGGTGTCTTGTCCTTTTTGATTCATTCTGCATGTGTCTGGTTTTCTGTTGTTGTGTTTGTCAGATCCATGTTTATCGTTCATTGGATTGTTTTGTTTGCTGTGCTCCACTCCGCTCTGTTTAATCTGGAAAACAAACTATTCGAGGTATTTTCTTTACATTTATTTTGTGTCCTGCACTTGGACCTGAGGTATCTCACCGTGAGACAGCAAGGCTGAAGCTGTCACTGAAGGAGCTGCACAGTGCGGACAGGGTATCCTGGAGGGGGTGGGACACATTGTCCTGCAGGGAGGACAGCTTGGCTGTCTTCTCCTGTCTCCCACCACCTCCACAGTGTCCAGAGGACTCTCCAGGACAGAGCTGGCCTTCTTAACCAGTCTGTGCAGTCGCTTCCTGTCAGCAGCCGAGGTGCTGCAGCCCTAGCAGTCCACCACAGATTCATAGAAGGTCTGCAGGAGGGCCCCCTGCACCCCAAAAGACCTCAGTCTCCTCAGCAGGTACAGTCTGCTCTGTCCCTTCTTGTAGAGAGCAGAAGAATGATCAGTCCAGTCCAGTTTATTGTTCAGATGAACACTAAGGTAAAGATTTTACAATCTCAATATCCGCACCCTGGCAGGTCACTGGTGTTGGGGGAGTATGTTGGTGCCGTAGGAAGTATACCACCAGCTCCTGGTGAAGAGAGTGAAACATTATTGTTAATAACAGATACATTTCTCATCGTACTCTATTCTCATAAATGTCAATTTATTTCTTTAAATGCTTGAAATAGAGTCCTTGGAGCAGAGCAACCTAGCTGTGGTCACATGAAATGTTTGTCTTTACCTTTTGGTTTCCCTGCAGAACCCTAAAACGCTGGGGGTGTATTGATTTCATGTTCTAATAAATACATTTACTTTCTCTAACTTCCAATTGACCCATATTTTGCTAATCTTCAGGTTCATATTAATATTTTGTGCTTCTACTGTGACATGTCTCCATGCTTCAATGTTCAAAAAGATTGCACTTTTTTTCACCCTCTGACTGAAACCAGAGCCTAGTCTGTTCTGATTGGTTAGCTGGCTGGCTTAGAGATGTCCCGCCCCTTAGCCTATCACGTAAAATGTATTGGAACCATTTACATGCAAAAAAAACCTATACACACTGCAGAAAAGGACAACCCACAAATAACATAATAGGGCCTCTTTAAATGTTCTCAAAAATAGTCTGTTTAAGTGATCAAATCAGTGCAACAGTGTAATCAGTGTTTTATAAGACCCCCTTTATTCCCAAAATACTGTATCTTTGGATTGAGGATTTACTTCAAGTGTCTGTAACACAGCCTTTGGGCTCCTGGAAGCAAGTGTATCTGAAGCCGAAGTCAGTGAAGCAATGTTCTCTGTTTCTGCTGGCCCCAGATCAGTGGGCCCATTGTCCCCCTTCAGAATGTGATCTTAATCTGACCTGAATAGAGATGTGTTTCGTGGAGGACTTTCAGATGTGGGACGCAGTAAGCTGCTTTACACTGAGCAAAGCAAGGCATACTTCTACTGGTTCCTTTTTATCTGGGCATTATCTTATAATACTTTTTATAACTGTATAATGTGTTTGTAATTTTATTTTACTGAAATTCCTTTTCATTTTTTTTATATTAAAGAAAGCATGTCTGTGCTATGTCTACGCAGCCCATTGTCTCGTTAAGGGACCGAGACGCAGCTATTCTGTAATGACAGCTCTGACTGGGTGTGCTCAGCTATTCCTGTAGCAAATGACTCTGTGTGTTGGATCAGGGGCCAGAGAACTGGTTTTGGGATTATTGTATCTGGCATGTGTTTCTCTTTTGTCCGGTTTTTCATGCCGGAAGATGCTTTCTCAATTTCCCTGCGATTGTTTCTCACAGTCTCCCCGCACATACATGCAATGAGGCTAGTAACAGAGAGACAGGCAGATTAATGAGTCTGTTTCCTTTGGCTCTGGCAAGGATTTAAAGGCCCCATTTGATGAGAAGTTGCGCTATCCACTCCAATTCCTGGTGTTGCATCTCTATTGTCTGATCAAATGGTCTTCACTCATCTCATATGACTTCCATCCATAACAACCATCCACTGCTGGGAAAGCAGCTGATTTCATATAGGAGCACTCCACCAAATTTACACACGAGGATCAGTTTTGCTTGTCCAGATGAGTATAGAGTGGTGCAGGACTGAGTCTCTGTTTACGTGTTTTTGGTTAGAAGCCTGATAATGAGGTCTGTAGTTAACACAAACTGAAGAGAAAGGTATGTCAATATGTATCCTGCTGAACAAAGCATCATAAACCTGTGTTTGCCACAGAGATTATTCTTTGAAATCTTACACATCCAATGTAAAAATCCCACTTGTTTTTGCCATGGAAGCCCTCGCGATGGAAATTCTGGATTGGCTTCCAAGAATACTGCATCCCTGCACCTCTGTGTTGACCAGCCTGTGAAACAAAATGCATTGTAAGGAGGCTTTCCAAAGTCTGAGAAATAATGCTGAAGATGTCTTCAGCCCATGTCGTGGACTTTTTAACCGTGTTCCTTTAGATGCATTTCCTTATCATCTCATCTACATTTCTCTGTGATTAAAGTAGGAATGACTGCAGCTTTATATCTGACTGACTTTGCTCTGTTTATTGAGAATAAAAGTAGAGTTATAGTTCACTGTGGCTGTGCGTGTGTGAGCAGTGTTGTGTCTTCCATGGTTGGGGGTGCAATATTTTGCTCGGGGGGTGCCACTTCCTTTGATGTATGTTTACAGTTTATGTTGTGCATACAGTGCGGACGCAGCAGACGCAGCCGCATGCATTCCTGCTCACCCCCGCTGCAGACTGAATGTAGTCCTTTAATGGCAGGAAGGACTCCACCCGACTAAGTACAAAGTTGTAGTTTTTATGAATATGTTGAAAACTGTATGTGCTTGTTTCAGAGAAAGAGCCTTAATTTCATGTCACACAAGTCAACACTGGGACAGTCTGCGGATGATGGTGCTGACCATCGAAAGCCAAAACATTTCCAAATGACAACTTACAAAACCTCTAAAAGAGGAAAACACACACACACTTAGTTCAAAAGCAATCAGATGTATTATTATTATGTTTCTACTATTATTCAACTTTTTATTTATTGACTTAGTTTGTCCGTATGTACTTCCTTCAAAATAGAAGTGCATGTTTTTATATTTAGATTTAATAAAACAAGACAAAGCAATACGTTTTATTGTATGCCTTAAATCCCAAAGTAGTTATATCTGAAAGAAAGACAAAATTATATATATATATAAAAAATGAATGAACAAATAAGTGAAAATAAAATAAAATGTATGTCAAATATAAAGAAAAAAGTAAAACTAAATAATAATCGAAAATGTAAACACAATATTTAGAGGTAAATGAAAGCTACCTGATTAACATAATAAACATTAATTATTTAAAATGCCACACGTGGATAATAAAAGAGTTTTAATTGGGTAATTTACTTCTAGCACAAGACTGTTGTTAGATTCCTGAAGACCCTGGATTATCCTAACCTCACACCTCAACAGCTGATTGACACTATGTGCACTTAAATTATCCTAAACAATGTGATAGTGAGCTATGAAATTACCACACATTTACACAGAAAAATGCAGGTAGTGGTTGTTGTCATCTAATTACCTAAATCTTCCTCAACAGGTGTGAGCACTGCGACCGCAGTGACCAGAAGAGTAGCTGCATTGTCATGTATAATGTAAAAATGTTATATGTTTGATGAGACTTTCCATAATATGCCACATAAAAACATACACGACAATCATTACAACAGCATCAAGTCCCCCACCCCACTTTAAAATGTCTATCCATTATCCTTCAGACAAGCCAAAACATAGCCCTCCCGGTTCAGGTAAAAATTGTGTGTCATTCATCTCTCTCTCCACTGACAGTTTGACATAACATCTTAATATTACACTGCACAAATACAAGCAAACACTGTCCAGGATTTGAAGCCTAGAGTGGTGATGTTTGCTGTGAGCATATTCACACACAACATGTTCACACAGTAGGGGAGAGGGGGGGGTAAGATGAGCCAGTGGGTAAGTTGACCCAACCTCTGTATCTAGGCAACTGTGCACATTTGTTGTCATGTGACCATACATTCAGGAAGCACCCATCATTTTTCTTTGGCTGTGAAGGAGAAGAGCACATTTTTTTCTCTCACAATAAACCATGTTTTGCTTGTTGAAGTACATTGTTCAACATGTTCAGGAAAAATGACTGTCTTTTCAAAGCAAATGTATCATACATGTTGGTTATTTGGCAAGTTATAAAACCATGTCAATCATTTAGCTAAAGATTTTACGGCACGTAAACAGATGAGAGAGTCAACAGGCCAGGATCGGGGTAGAGGAAGGAGTTAAAAGGCTCATCTTTCATCTCAAGTTAAATGAAGCCTTTTGATGGATGTTTTCTGTGAAACGGGTCTCAGTGATGCTTTAGTGAGTACCCTTCATAAGACTGAGCCCCGGCTCTACACAGGCCTGCTGTTCTAGTGGGAGGCAACCACGAGGAATTCTCAAAAGTCCATCTGTCTCTTTCCGACCTGTTTGGATTTCTACAGGAAGTTCAGCGAGCGAATATAGGTGTGACTGTACTATGATATTAATGAGTTTTGTAGAAAGAGCCCCATTCAAAATAGGCTCTGAAAAAAAAACATGGCCCCACCGGGACTTCAGTTGAGCTCGCATCCTGCCTGCCTCTGAGAGAAGGAAGGAGTGAAATCACATTTTATAAATTGAACACTTATTTTCTATTTCAGTTTGCTAGAAGCACACGACAAATGTCCGGGTGCCAGTTTATTGCTGAACTAAAAAATGTCTCACATAACCGGAAGCAAAAACCAGGAATATAAAAAAGCAAAGAAACTCAAAAGAGAAGATTTAAGAAATAGTCATAGACAAGTTGAAGTGCCCAGAGGCATTTTTACAGACTCCAACTTTAGACAAGTCTGTCATTACGGTTTGGTTTACTGGGACAAGTGTGGCGGTTAAAGGCAGGAGGCTTCATAAGAGACAGGCCTGCTTGAGAAAAGACAGTGGCCTCCGCCTGGTCGCTGGCACCAAAAATACACAGCTGGAGATGGCTAAGCATTGGGTTTGGGAACGTATATATAAAGTTAATTATTGTATATGCTCAAAGAAAAATATAGTAGGCTGTTGCTAGCTACTCATTTTCTTTCTGTCTCTTGACTATTAGACTTTCAGTAACAAGCCCTCTGCGTGTAAAAACAGATTATTGGATTGTACGTGTTCATGCACTTGTTGTGGAAATATTTCCTTCTCTGTTTTCAGGTTATATGCATCTTGTTCTTTTCAGAATTTTGTATCTTTATATCTCTTCCATTCCAAATTGCATGAATCCAGATCTTTTTCTCATACCTGAACCCTAAATGACTGCAGCATGCATTGTGCACACACAACCAGCAGAGGTAGCATTGTTCCTCTTTGGGCCCTTCACTCTCTACATTGACAAATGTACCTCTAAAGTTCAATATTTCCCTGTGACATGCTAGTTGTTGAAATGTTCAGAAAGTATTTCAAATGTTTCCGAAACTGATTTCTAAGTTTGTCGGTCATCAGAAGACACAAATCTTATTCCTCCTACACTTCCTCCTCCTGTTTTGCTTATTGAATATTTATATTTACAGTCAACGTACAAGAAAACAAAGTTAGTTGAAACAGGAGGGCAGAAAAGAAAAGAGAGTCCTCCCTTGAGACATCCAGTCTCAATGTTTTTGGTCAGAGACCTTCAATCTTATGGGGAAATAACTTCAAACTTTATGATAAATAAGTTCCACATGTTGTAGAAAACATATATTTTAAGTCACAGGAAAACAGAAATAATAATACAATACAAGAAATGTCATAAAAGTACATATACAGATTAAAATACGATTTAGTATAAACCTTTATATATATATATATATGCATTGTGCCCGTGGTCAACAAACTCTCTTTCAGAGGCTTAATTTACCTGGATCCAGGATTGGAAGACAGAAAAATAAACAGTGAGAGGGTGTGTGTTGTGCTAAAAATGAAGAGACAGGAACATAACAAAATGATTATAAAGGGAAAGAGGGTGGAAAAATGAAACGTTTACTTTAATTAAATGTATTAGGTTAGTTGAAAGCAATTATATTAAGTTGAACCTAGTTAAACTTGATATTATTGCTTTTTTAGTAACCTAATAGAGTTATGTGAAATCTTTGGACATAATATTTTACAATTTTTACATTTTAGTGTCTTTCAGTGTAGCCTTAGAAAGGTCTAGTTTTTTGAGGCCTGTGCAGTAGCACTTCCAATGGTTTTGCTTATTAAAGATAAAGCATTGTATTGTAAGTAATGTTGGATAAAAGCTTCAGCTAAATAAAAAGAAATAAAGAAAGGAAGTGATTGGAGATAAACGGAACAAGAATAGCAATGCTAGGTGAGAGTCATATATAAAAGTGACAAAGAGCACATGAGAAGCAGCTCTGTGCCCTTCTTCTTCTCCAGACCTTGGAGCAACTAAGCATGAATCCAGCTTTTGTGATGTAACAGTGTATTGACCCTTGGAGGGGCCCCGGACCAAAAGAGGGTGTTTACTTGAACACGCAAGGAGCTCTGAGCGTTTCATAGCCTCCTGTTCTCCGAGAGGGCCAGCGCTCCTCATTGACTACCACTGGAAATGGCAACGTCTCTCTCTCCCTCCCTCAGAAATAACAGAGGCACATAGAGACTGTATTCAATGTAAGTATAAGTCCCTCCTGCGATGTGCCAGAGCCGCAGATTAACATGGCTCCATGTACAGTGGCAGTCAAGTTCAACACAAAGTGAGGCATGAGCTCTGAGAGACTGTTTGTTTGGAGAGAATCACACTGCCTGTCATTAGCGTGGACACTGCTTTTCCATGAAGACCAATTCACTCTTTAACTTCACTTTATATGTAGAGAGTAACATCCCCACATAGAGGATCACAGAGAGAGCTTATGTTATGTCTTGAAATATCCTGAAATTTAATGACAATCCATCAAATTGTTGTCAATATTTTCTACTCTACTGAAAATAAAACTAGAGGAGTTATTCCAGAGAAAGGAGGATTATAAAGCCTTATGTTTTCAGCTGAAGGTTTGGGGAAATCCTTGAGTTTTATTTCCAAATATGTGACTCACATAAAAGTCTTTAGTGCAGTAACTGTTGTAATTTACCCTCTGTCATGTATCAGTGTAACTTCACTCTAGCCTCACCACAATATTTACTATGTCAAGTAACTAATTCCAAGGAAAATTGTACCCTTACCTTTAAAATTGGAATGTATAAAGTACACTTGAAATGAGAAACAAGTGTTGTATATAAGTATTTTATCCTTAACATGCTTGAAAACTCTTTAATTACTGGATTTATGAGATTTTTGGCATCTGAAATGGTGCAATTATCCATCAAATGAAAGTAAGACAAAAGAAAAAACTAGGAAACTGATATTAAATAACAATGACAGAATCGTGGTGATAATTATATCCCAATGCACTTGTTCACCACACAAAAAAAGCTCATATTAACCCAGCTCTTTATTTGGGCCCAGCATAAATCTTCTGATGTGTCATTCACTGGATGAGAAAGTGGAAACCAGCAGAAATGCACAATGAAGACAATGTGAGGCTGAGTGGTGGAAACCGGCAAAAGCAGCTTCAGTTACAGTGATGTTATGGAAAAGGCAAATTGTTCTGTCTAAGAGAGGCACTTATTGTTCATACTCTATGCTGTAATTATTTCCCAAATATTTGGGTGATGTATTAGCCGCTCGCCTCCAAGCTTGCATCTGTTTTAATGCTCAGAATTTGGAACTGATCGCTTTTAAAACCAACAGTTATTGAGTCAATAAAATTATTGTTTTACAGGAAGGGTTTAATTTGAGCACTGCAGGCATTTACAAACAGTCTTTAATAGCATAATATTTTTCAGCTGGGACTCCTAAAATTACTTATATGGTTATCAGACATGATAGGGTGCATGGGTGTTATAAAAAGTTATGTGGACACTTTTTTCAGATAAAAAAACAAAACAAACTACTACATTAAGCTCCCCATGCAAACTATACATACTTATGCTTACAATACTATTTTTCACAACAAGTGCAGTAACTATGCTATGTGGCTGCAAAGCGAGAGCAACAATTGCTTTACTATTCTCCATTCAATTATTACTAATATTAAACGTGTCACAAGTCCAAACTGCACCCCTTGGGTTACCAGAAATACACCCAAAAAGTGTGAACAGTCCTCCAGATTGTAGCTACATGTTCTCTTGTGCAAATAAACATTTCTCAAAGTGAGGTGGAGACATGTCTCCAGCGTCCACAGTATAAATGATGCCTATGGATGACATATTTTTGACTACTTAAAACAAAACTAAAAAAAGCAGCAAAACATCCTTTATGAATTTGTGCATTTGTGGTTATTTTAATCAACTAAAATATTTTTGTCCCCGTCCAATCCAAAAGCCCAGTCATTTTCACAGATGTCTTTGTGGGCACTTCGTGTTGGGCTTACCCTCCACACCCAGCAATTCTGCCTCCGTTCTCATAGAGTCTCTGCACCACAAAGGTTGATTTCTGCTGTATCATTAGCATTTATATGCTCTCACAGGGACGTGCATTCCACTGGCAACATGAAAATACTTCTCTAATTTTGCAGCAAAATCACAAGTTAAAGCATTTTATGTTGGGTTAGGGTCGGAATGATCGCTCTGAAAAAGAAGAAGAAATACACACAAACTATTTTATGCTGTCAAGGAATGTGTTCTAGATTGCAGGAACAGCACTTTAACACTATGCTAGGAGCTAAATGCTAACAAACGCTACTATGTTTACAGTGACAATGCTAACATGCTGATATTAAACAGGTGGGACGTCATTTGAGGTAATGTCACATATTGTATGATATATTCCCTCCTGGTGGATGCATCAAGGACTATAAACCATCATGGCATCCTGTAAAATACTACAGAACCCAAAGTCAGCAAGGCAGTCAGGATAATGACTGCAGCCCAGCAGAACCAGGTGGGCTGATTTACCTAGTAAGATACGTAGTTTAAACAGAAAAAAATAGCAGTGGTGTTAGCATTGTAGTATATAGAGGTTTTTAGCTACACAGAGGACAGCTAAGGTTTTTATTAAAAATACCTTTTTTGTTTTGTTTGTCTGTCCTTCTCCCTCTACTCATATACAATACAATATTAGCTACATGCTATCTGAGGCTAAAAACAACGTCCGGTAATACTACCGGAATTGGACAAATATGGTCCGTCCAGAAACAGTGAATTATCTTATAATGTTCTGTTTCAATATATTGATTATTTCTAACAATAGTCTGAATTTAAGTTGGAAAACAATGGCTTGCCAAGATAAAAGCTACCCACCTCTCAACACATCACACAGGTAGTGTTTACAAGGTTCACCACCTCTTTTAGCATGTTAGCATGCTAAAGTTTGCTAATTAGCAACAACAAAAAGTACTGCTAAGGCCTTTATGATTGACATTAGTTTTGCAAGTGTAGCAGAAGAATAAAAGTCAGCGAATCAGTAAAGTATGTACGATTATTATTAAAATGGTGGGCCAATAGACAGATATAACCATCCCTGGAGCCACACTGTTAGCGTGGCAACCCAGACCTAGAGGCGACAGTATTCAACAATCTGTTCTTAAAGATGGAAGCATTATTGGGCAAGCTGCAGCTCTCAGATTAGAAACTATAAGGATTAAGGGGTGAGGGCAGTAGTGGGTGCTTATTATTCCAGAAGAAAATAGTCCCCCAGACATCTAACATACTCTGTGATGTTCTAGCTGCATTACAGAAGATGTCTGTCTTTCATACCTAAATACACTGCTGGTAAATGAAGGAATCTTAAGTATTATCATCACTAGTATTTATTTTAAGCTAGGGAGAAAATGGCGATGTGTGTTGGGTGTAACAATCTCTTAGATAATTGGGAGTCTGGCGCTGGGAGGAGAAGTGTGTGAAGGTTTCATGTGTTAGTCTAGCCAGAGCATTTCTGTAGGACCTGCTGCAAATATATGCTTCATTAAAACACTATCAAATAATTAACTAAATGACATGGTCCTCCTATAGTATCCTGTGACAAACTCAATTTCCAGCACACTGACGCCTCACCTTGGGCTACCACATTATAGAAACTCATCCCATGCACCACCCACGCCTACGCCATGCCCACTTCAAAGTGCACAGAAATGCTAAATGAGCATGCAACGGCTGCCAAACGAAAGTCAGGAAAATAGCATCCTGTCACAGAGCGCAGCCGAACATCTCTGCACTGGCATGAAAATCACTCAACTGACAAGGTGGCTTTGTTCTACTTTTCCCCATGTTTTTCTTGCTTTTCATTCAATCACTGCTGTTCAGTTAATGGGGAAAATACCTTGTGTTTTTTATATTTATGTTCCAAAGTTACCATTAGGGGCCATTAAGTTCAGCTAGAGGCATATTTATGGGATGCAGTGGTATCCTTGATATTTATGATGGAAAATAAAAAGGAAAAAGCACAGCAAGGTTTCTCTCAGCAAGTGCTTTAATGTCTCTTCTTAAGGGATAGATACAAAAATCAGTTGGCCTATGGTCTTTATTTTCACCACTATGGGATGTGTGGCTTGGCGTGGCTCTGAACAGAAGTATAAATTCAAAAACTTCCCAGAAAAGCCCATCTGCCACCCAAACCCTGTAATAACTTTAATAATGGTTGAAAGGCTTGTAAAAGGTCTTTTGACATTTTTCTTAATGAGAAATTATAAAAAGTCTGTATTGCAATTGCTCTAATATTATATAATACAATACAATTAAAGGGGTCTTATCATGCTGCTTCCATCTTACCCCCCCCTAAAATCCCTTCAACAATACCAATATGTAACAATCATGCCTCTATTATCTAGCGCTCCAACACATTGTATGTGATAGGCTAAGGGGCCGGAACATCTGTAAACGGTTGACCAATCAGAACAGAGCCAACCAGCTAACTTATCAGACTAGACTGGGCTCTGGTTTCAGACAGAGGGTGAAAAGAGGTGCTGCACACAGGCAGTATGAGAAAAACAAAGAGCTTGTTGAACATTAAAGCATGGAGACATGTCCCAGTAGAGGAACTTAATACTGATATGAACCCGAATATGGGGGCCCCTTTAAAAAAAGTTCTGCTAAATATTACTGACAGTCATTAAACACAATATATATGACCGGAGCAGTGACATAAAAACCAGAAAAAATATGGAAACTATGACTATGAACACCTCAATACTTTTAATTGAACAGTAAATTCTGTCCCCAACACTCATAACAGACCTGTCAAAAAATATATTTTACTTAATATCATACCCTTGCCTTTGATATAACATTCCTTATATGATTCCTTTATGTCTATCTCTCTGAATAAAACATGACCTTTTTTATTCACCATAAGGCAGCTGTATCCCTCTGCTATAAAATAAGTTAATGTCTCTTCAGAAAGAAAGCCTCTTCATGCTACTGCGGAATGAACCTGGCCGGAGAATCACAGAATGACAAGCTTTTTTCAGACACTATTGCTGCTCCTTAACATGATATAAGCCTTCCTATTGGTTGCCAGAGGAAATGAAATGTTTATTATATTGCCCTGAGGGCTTCTGGAGCCAGAGTCTTGGTGGACTTAAAGAAAGGATGAACTCTTCCTCTCTCCTCTGCAAACTTGGCCTCCTCTTGTGGCATATGAGAGGCAGGAGTTAGAGGCAGGGTCATGGAAATAGTAAAAGAGAAGCAGCATAAGTAGAGAAAGAGGCGGTAAAGCTGTTAATTGGCAGCTCATGCATGGTCTCTGGCATGCAACAAAGCCGAGCATAAGGACATCTGCCCTAATAATCCCTTCTTACCTGGGACACCTCTGCACGTTCCTCATGACCTCCCCACTGGGAGGCTTCAATTCTGATGGATAGATCTTCAATCTGTTCCTTTTCTGCAGAGGTTTTGATGTAGAGGATGGATATAGAAATAAATGCATTTAATGGGAGAGAATGAGGAAAGTGTACCTCGGGGCTTGTTTTCCTGCACGAAACCCAATTTATTTCCTCAATAGCAGATAGCAACTCTTTATATCTGTGAACCTTTGAGATGTGATTGATGGAAAGCCCAGTGCTTCAGGCTGCAGAGAGCTCAATAAGCCACATTTAGCTGTGTAAGGACTCCAGTTTCTTTTAATAATAAGAAACGTTCATTCTGGCCATACTAATGGCTAAGGCTTGTGTCACCATCAGGAGGAAGAAGTTATGTCACTGCTCTGGACAAAGGGTAATAAGGCACTGCGAAATGTGTCCACAGGAAAATTCTCCAATTTCCTGCAGTCACTGCAGCCACAGTGAGTCAGATAAAACCCTGTTATCAGAACCATCTGAAAGTGACTCCCAGGCACAGCCACCGGCCTGGAACCGTTTTGCTTTACAGGACAGTTAACGGCTGCATTCACACACAGACACACAGTTTGTGTACAGTGTGGTTCCACACAGACATACGCAAACAGTGACTATGCCAACATCAAATTAAACCAAGATGCAGTATTTATCTGCATTCATTGGAAGAATAACTGTTCTTTAATTTAAAACTGCAATACCATAGTGTTACAAGTAAAAGTCCTGCACTCATTCTTTTTAAAAGTACCAAAGTATTAGCATAAAAAATACATAAAGTAATACAACTTTCAAAAACTGCTAATTTTCCTGAATGGCTCTTTCAGAATACATATCACACATCATCATGTGCTGGTGGAAATGTGAACATTATTTCAATATTTTTTCATACTTCTTCTTCCTAGGAGAATTGTATATTTACTTTTTGCTGGCAAAACAAAATGCCAATAAACATATTTGTCAAGAAAAGTATAAATATTCTAATCCTAATATGTAATGGTTTCTGGAGGCAGTGTAATACCTCCTCTGTTGCCTTTCTTTTGCTATTCCAGTAATATGGTTGTATTTCTTCCCATGTGGTGTCAGGAAGGAGACAGAGGGGGCTGATGGGGGTGTAGATGGGGGGTTTGGGTGAGCCATCTCTGGGATGCAGAAACACTGAGCCTGGTGTAGGAGCTGGTTCCGTGGGGGGAGTGGATCCAGCATCATAATGACCAAGCCAAATATTTGTCTAGTCCATATTCTCAGAGCATAATGAAGTCCTTTTACAGAGGGCATCACTGGAATCCCAACACTGACTTCATGCCAGAGAGAGCAGGTTTCACTCAGCCTGCTGTTTCCACTTAGGCTACCAGGGTCTCTGGTGGCCCCATGCAAATTCAATACAGAGCCTTCTGTCCTGAATAAGAAGGAATCGTGGCTCTGTGTGACACATGATAAGCCGCGAGTCGGAAATTAAAGTTGGAATTAATAAGGATGGGAATTGCAGGTGGGATTTCCTTTTACGGTGAAAAAATGCTTGACTTTAAAATAAGGATTTCTCCTACTACACACGCTGACTGTTTATGGAGGGAGAAGCTACAACGGTGGAATTTCACAGCAGTCAATGCAGCCAATTCCTCTCTCACATGTACCCTGCATACCTGTGCACACACTTACAGTATGCATATACAGTACATCGTCTATATACTCACGCAGGTGCGGACTAACTTCCGAGCGTGTTGCGCCTTTTTTGCCGTTGCCAAGTTATTCCTGTGTCAATATTCTTCCTGACTGCCAAAAAATGTGCCAGGAATGAAAAGAGGCCAAAGCTACTGTCCAGGAATCTGCTGCTCCACTTTCACATAGTGCAAGATATTTCTCCTGCATATTAAACAAGCCTTACCTGCAGCAGAAATATCCTGCAGGATATGTGTGCACACGTGTATTCTCAAATGACTACCTAGGGGGACTTGTTGATGATGAAGTCTCTGTGATGAGATTGTTGGGGGAGGGTTTTGCAGGGTATATAAGTAGGCTCCAAAGAAAATGTTTCAAAAGATTTTATTTATTTGAAAAAATAATTTACTGCTTCCACTCAATGTGTCCATAGCAGTGTTCTGCTATAAAGCAATAACAGAGCGTAACATGCAGTAAAATTGAGTATTCAACAGAAACCTGTAATAACTCAGAGTAAGTATTAAATATATGCAATTATGCCATTCATAACAAAGTGCAAACATTATTTAAAGCTGTTATAATATCTAATTGTATGATAGCAATTAATCAAATGGGGACGTGAAAATAATGTGCCTATGTTATAGGGGTCTTTCGCCACAGAGAAGTACTAGCTGAAGCTGCAGCTCTTTGGGTCATATTTTTTACAGTAACTGTTAGCTACTTGTTTAGCTGTCGGGCCCACAACTTTACTTTTTAAATTCACTCTTGCCACTGTCATAATTTGCAGAAGGAAGCGGTTTTCCCTTAAAAAAGCTCTTAAAACTCACTGTACACTACATGCTGTTCATCAAAAGAAGATTTAGAGAATAGCTGATGAACATTGTGCAGCATTTAGCTGCTAGAAAGACTGATGTGTTTTTCAGGAGTTGGTGGAGACCAAAAACGGAGCTGAAATTGAGAAGATATTTGACTTTTAGGCCCCTCAAACAACTCCAAAATAAGGATAATGTTCTGTAACACCTGCATGTTGACATAAAAAAGCCATATTAAAAAGTGATACTGTGAAGGTTTTGTCCACCACTTGTTTTTAAGTGTCCAATAACATCTCTTATTGCAATTCTAAAAGGATGTACTCCAATTTAAACCATAATATCTAAATGGAAAAGAACTTTAACTGAGCCACTAACATTCATAATGGAACTGGAATTAGGAAATGGTTAAATTATGGTGTGAAAAATATTAAAATAGAAATGATAATCTAGTCATTCCTTATGTTTTAATCAAGAGCTGCAGCAGCCACTTTAAATGACCTATATCTGTTACAATGCAGAATTGAGTTAATGTGGGAGCTGCCCGAATAATTTAGACTACCAAAAAAGGAAAAATACACAACCTTCCCCTCCCTCCTCCTAATAATTCCTGTACAATATAAACACAGAGCGAGGTGAGAAAGACGCAGTGTTAACATTACAGTAAACGTGCATCATTTTAGCACTCATAACCCAAAACACAAAAATACAGTAAGAAAACAGCAAGCTCTGCAAAAATCCATCCAAACAAGGGGGGGGGGACTGAAGTCCATATTTCACACTTCAACAAGCCCGGGTCTGTATGCTGTTGACACTGAGTCCAGGTCTCAGTCTGTACCCAAAAGAGCTTGTCTCCCCCAGCAGGTTATTCTGGTGTTATTATGAGAACTCAACATGCCCATTATGGTTGTGGCACAGCTTTCGGGGTGGCTGTCTACTCTGGTGTGCCAGCGCTGGAAATGCTTGTGGTGAAGGATTGACAGGAGGACAGGGAGAGGGAGAGCAAACACGGGGAGATGGACAGAGGTGGCAAAATGGAAGAAAAGAGTGTTCAAATACACTATTAAAAGTCCTGCATTCAAGAGATGTCTTAAGTAAACGTACATTGCTTTGTAAAATGATTACATTGCTAAATTTACATTCTGATATCTATTAATTGTCGTTAAAAGTGAACTTATTTCTGCAGTTACCTTCACATTGTGTCAGTTGCACCATTCTATTACCATATTTTTAAAGTAATTTAGTTGTTTTTATTTTAATTTTTTTACTTTATTTCTATTTCTTTGTGCACTATTTTGTATTTGTTTTGAAGGCTGAAAAATATTATTTATTAGTTGTTTTATATTTTGTATTAGGTAACAATCTGAATCTATGAAGTACTAAAGCTGTCAAATAAATGTAGGGGAGTACTTGCTTCTCAAATGTAGTGGAGCAGAATTATAAAGATGAAAAATAAAAAAATACCCTGGTAAAGTACTTCAAAACTGTACTTCATGACTGTACTTGAGTCAACTCATTCCATTCCACCTCTGGAAATGGAGATTTAGCATAAAAAACTGAACATAGAGGAAAAGAGGATTGGAAATAGAAAGACACTAATCCACTCTCCACCCCCGAGAGCATCCCAAAAACCATCCCACTCAGGAAGGAGACAGCAGCAGGAACTCACACAAGTGGACACAACCACCTGTAAAGGAAAAACACAAACCACAGAGACACATACACACTCGGCATACACACACATTCCTGGTAGGAACAGTGTTTCTGTGTGTGGTGGAACTGAGAGAGACAGCACTGTCTGGTTCACCGCCACCACCTCCGTAACCTCTGCCACTGCTCAGCGGGAAAACACTCCGGCACACAGGGGACTGTCTTCAAACATATTTATTTTTTGGGTGACATGAGGTTATTTTATCTGCTCTGAAAACACTGCTTCCTGAGGAGTTTTAAATAGTCAGAACTACATATACAATGTTATAAATGTCATGAAATCCTTGTACTTTTTGCATAGTTTCTCATTTTTACTACTTTTTCACCTGGTGTCAATTCATGGTTGTTCATAAAGTACATTTACTCAAGTAGTGTTCTTCAGTACAATTTTAACATACTTTTACTTTAGTATTTTTTTGTTTTGTTTTTACTTTATACTTCACTACAGCCCATTTAGGAGGGAGATATGGTACTTTTTTTCTCATCTTCATTAATTAAGATTATTAATCCATAATTGAAATAAACGTATAAATTAAGATGAAATATTATAGTTTAAGCTACCTTTTATTTAAAGCCCGCTACAGCCTGATACAAATTGTGCGCTACATTTAACAGCTGCAACCTCAAATTGATGAACACATTAATTCATCAATATGTACCGGTATACTATTCTAAATAATATGTCATAATGCAAAATAAGTACTTTTATTTCTGGCTCTTTTGAATGAAAGACTTGTAAACATGTCTTTTTTACAATGAAGAATTCCTACTTTATCATTGGTTTTAAGTAAACCCTTTGAATACTTCTTCCAGCCCTGCTTCCAGATAAATATAAACCATGAGAAACTTGGTGAACACCCAACCAAGCCCAGGGTCAATTTTCGTAGCTTTTAGTCTGCAAAACACTGTATTGGTTGTTTGTATGTACAGTACACAGCTCACTGTAAACACTGATATCTAAACAGCCCGCGCTGCTGTTGCTCTGCCGTGCATCAAAGACCAGTCTTGTGTCCTCACCAGGCCCAGGCTGCAATTTGGGCTCGAGGCGTGGCCCGGCACCCGTTGGGCTGTGTCCGCCCTGCGCACCAGTAATGACCCCTTCCCTTTGGGGAACGTTTGATCTGGGCTGCCTGTGTGCTGCAGCAGGACCTATTTCTGGAGCGTGGGGGGGATAAAGGGAGCTTTCAGACGTGGTGCCAATGACCATAATTAAGCAGCTTTAAGGGGTGGCATTTGAGCGCGCTAGCAAGCTCAGAGTTTGTAATTTTGGAAGAAAGGGGCAGAGTCGCCGTGGCTCATTGGAAGTACAGGGGAGGGTCGGGTGGCACCCAGTGCTGAAACACAAGGGACGGAGTGTGTGAAGGGGGCTGTAAAGAGGATGTTAATGACCTGCGTCCATTAGCACCCGCCCCCAAAGCCGGCTTACTGTCGGCCTGAGGCTGAGGTGCAAAAAGATGGCCTCAGTGGACACACGCAACCAGCTCCACCCAACACAGTGTCAATCAGGGCCAGCCTTCAGCGCTGAAGGCCTTTGGCAACTCGACTAAAAGAGTGAGCGCTAATGGATGCCGAGTCACTAATATCCTTATTCTGCAGTCACAGCATTCATCTCAACAAGCACTTTTCTGAAAAGCCAATTCATGTTGAGATTTTAGATTCATGCAGATTAAGTAACTTTTAGGTGATAAGGCTTTTCTATAAAAGAAATGACCACTTATACCACTTATCCACTTCAAAATGGTTTAATGCAACAAAAACAGGATCGCTTAACACGATAAGCCCATTTTTAGTTGATGGGCTGAGTTCCAAAAAGGTGTGTTTTTCTCAGAAACGGCCAAAGTAATGAATAAAGCTGATGTGGTAGTTTTGAATGCTTTCATGCCTTTACATGTGAAGTTTTGAGGTTTTCACCTCTTCTCTAAAAGGGCAGAGGTGAATTAAAATGCCTTTGTGATCAAAACATTCAAATTAAGTGAAAGTAATATAACGTAGCAGCATTTCTCTGGAGAAAATAAGTCCATGTTATTCTGTATAATCCACAGACCTTCCTGTAGGCAGCTTTCACCTAAACCACATCAAACTCATACATTTTAAGTCCTTCTTTTTCCTTTTTTTGGAAGAACACAAAATGTCTCATCACCTTGTTAAGCATGCGTGTTCATTAAACAGATGTGAGGTGGTAATTATTAGCTCTTGTGGCTGTGCGGGGTCTTTGGTAGGCCTCGTCCTGCAGTGGGCTGTGACCCCTCTTAAGGTAATGGGAGCTCATCCAGGGGCTGCCCCCTCTCTATTAAAACTTCTCCAACACTTTTTCGCAGAAAAAAGTTGCAAAAAATCCACAGGAAACCCACTTTTTGCAAAAAAATCCAATCCAATCTGTGTGTGTGTGTGTGTGTGTGTGTGTGTGTGTGTGTGTGTGTGTGTGTGTGTGTGTGTGTGTGTGTGTGTGTGTATGTGTGTGTGTGTGTTGTGTGTGTGTGTGTGTGTGTGTGTGTGTGTGTGTGTGTGTGTGTGTGTACTCATAGCCTTTCTCAATCCAAGTGGAGATGAGACACCCCTGCCAAGTTTGTGAAGATTTATAAAGCTATTCTTCGCTGGTAAGTCCCAAACACCATATCTCTTACAAATAAGTGGATTTAATGACTCAAGACCATCATAAATTATCTGCAAACCCAAATAATTTCCCACATTGAGGGATTATAAGCTGAAGGGGGAGTTTCTGAAGGCGTTCCTGTTATTCAGTTTCCTTGTTTAAAGCTCTGCCCACCGTGCTTCATTCATAGCGTTCAGTTAGACAATTCACCTACTGCAACACATCTGTAATAACTGTGATATACTTCCACTTTCAATACTGTCACCTGGCCGCTATCACACTACCTTATACGTTCTACCCTTTTTTTTCTAAATACAATTACTGGTACTGATGTGTATTTTGTAAATTGTAATTTGTGTCATTTCTATTTTTATCTTTAATATTTTATGAATAAATCTTAATCAATATTTTGCTGCTTTTGCTGTATTGTGGGATGAATGAAGGTATTCTGATTGATTCCCCACTCTGAGGACAATAAGGTGATCATAAGTGGAAGTTTTTTTTCTTGCACTGTAGTTCAAACATGTTGGGATGTTTTCCAGTATTGGTTAACTTGCAATGAGCAAAACCTTCAGGTCTGAACAGGTAATCATATCAAATGTGGCCTTCAATTAGAAATCTTTCATACACATAGCCTATGTGACTTTCTCAAAATGTCCCCAATATGTATTGCTTTTTCTTAATGACATGAGATTATACAAAACATGTTTTAAATTGAGCAAGATTAAAAATCCAAACTCACTTCTCAAAAGTCTCTGGAGGCTTTTCCTGTTTTGCAGTTTCCCTGTTTGAAGCTCTGCCCACAGTTTCACCGTGCTTCATTCAAAGCGTTTACCGGTGCATGGGGCTCTGGGTTGGGTATCGGATCCATGTGTCCCCCCCACCCCCCCGGAGGAGGCTTGCAGTTTCTCCGTACAGCCGCTGGGTTTGTAACCTGACACCTGGCGGTGCAGTGAGTTTTGCCATCGCTTTACCCACTGAAAGCCCATTTAAAAAGGAAAGGGATGAGTAAAACGCTCCTGACTCCGTAACCCCCCTCCACAAGAACCCAGCTTTCCCTCCGGCTGCGCGTCCCTTCACTCTGGATCGGCATAAATGAATGAAACACAGGGGAATATCGACAGACACTCGCACAGGGAAACTCTCTGTCAAAGCAGCCTGCCAGGAGGAATTTATGTCGGGCTTGACAGGCATATCAACATGAGATTTTTTCTCTGGAACTTCATCTCCAGCTTGTCAAATGTGTAAAACGGCGACCGGTGTCTTCTGCCCCCCTCTTGCAAAGGAGTCACGCTGTGATTAACGGTTAGGTTTTTGACTGCCAGGACAAATGAATACAAATGAATTTAGGCACCCGAAGGAGAGATTGCAGAACCTCTCATCTAGACACAAAGTGAGTACCCTTTATTTTGCTTTGTTGTGTCTGTGTGCCCTGTGAGAGGATGGTGGAATGAAATGGATCACTGGAGGGGACTGAGTTAGTTGTACAGGAGCTCCATGTGTGTACCTGTGTTTGACCGGCTGGCTGTGGTCCAGCTCCCCAGGCAGGAGAGGTGTTCACTGGGGACTGTTGAGGCTCTGTATGGGGTTTGTTTGCAGCATTTTCCTATTTGTCCAAATGTTTGTTCCCTCCTTTTTTACGTTCACCAAACTAGACAAAAAGGAACAGGCATCATCACAAGATTAACTGCTAAGGGATTTGTTTGGGCTATTTTAAGATTCCCTCCTGTCTGACAGATTGTGATTGCTTGAGAAATAAAGTTTATCGGGATGTTTTTTTGTGGCATCCATGCATGAGTTTTGCTGACTCACTGAGCAAAACAAGCATGTATTCAGACATATAATGCCTTCTATGGAGTTCATCTGCATCCACACGAGTGTTTGCTGGATGCTTTCCATGACTTTCCTTTTTACGCACGCAAGGTTCACAGCCACATTTGCGCAGCAGAGTCTCGTCTCAGGTGGATTTGAAAGGAAATACGAATTAGTTTTTAGAATTAGTTAAATAAACACCTGGCATCAGCATTTGCAAAAGTTGCCAAGATAACATCCACTTATCAACTTTGAGACAATAAATCCGGATGCTGCATGTTTTTAACAGCGTAGACATAGTAATATATTGGCCAAAATAGTTGGTCTTATCTTGGGCACACTGTTGACTTTCTTTAGGGAAGCAGACAGCCGTTGCACACAGTCTTTGAACAGGCATGCCTCCATTCATCAATGCATTCATTCATGTTCCATGCATGCATCGCTCTTATCTTAAATAGATGTGAGGTTTTAAAGCGCAGTGAACATCTGGTTTGCTTAATGGATGAGAAGAGATATAGTGGGGATTGATGCTTTTTGGGAGCAGAAAAGTCCGGAGATTGGTCCCTCAGTCTTGAAGTTCCTCACGAAACAAGTTGACAAGAAGTCAGGTATATTGATCACACCTGAGTGGAGGCTTGGTAGAATTGTTTTCCTTAATTTTTTGTACAAGATTTATATATTTTACACATGTTAAGCCACTCATAGTGTTACAAATAAGTCATTGATTTAAGATTTACCGGAAATATGTATGATCTGCTGCATGGAGCATCAGTCACACGATGTCCACACGGTGGCGCCCTATTTAACTCATCCTGGCTTTATGCCTCCAATTACTGTGTTGACATATTTTGGCTTTTTTTTTACAATGATAAAACACCTATAATGTATATGTTTTGTTAAACATAGACACATACGCATACACCTTCTGAGTTTCTCACTCTTGCTCTAACTTGGTGCTAGTATCCGCTACATCGTAGAAGAGTAAGGTGTCACGATGAATCATATACTTTTATCTTCTCTTAGTCATGATAATACTTCAAACTTGACTGCTTTTGCTTATTTGATAAGAATAAATTGGTTTAAAAAAGCCTAAAAAGAGAACAGATGATGCACAGTCAACTATACTAATGGTCCTCTGAGAGGTCAGTTACCTCAGCCTCTTTAAGTGTCAACTCATCCATTGGAATTTTCCACTGTGTGTGTGTGTATGTGATTGTGTGTGTGTGTGTGTGTGTGTGTGTGTGTGTGTGTGTGTGTGTGTGTGTGTGTGTGTGTGTGTGTGTGTGTGTGTGTGTGTGTGTGTGTGTGTGTGTGTGTGTGTGTGTGTGTGTGTGTGAGTGAGTGAGTATTTCTGATGGTGTGTGTGCTCAGGGGGCAGGATCTCCTGTGGGAACTCCTTTCAGGGAATCAATGAGTCCAAAGTTGTAAAAAATAGAAACGGAAACTGAAGTGACTTCTCTGTGAGGTTTTTTTTTTCTCAACCTTTGACTGGTCGCTGGCCTACAGACAGACTGCTGTTTGAAAGTGTGTGTGTGTGTGTGTGTGTGTGTGTGTGTGTGTGTGTGTGTGTGTGTGGGGGGGGGGGGGGGGGGGGTAGGGGCAGGGTTGGGAGGTTAGAATCAGACTTGCATGTTAGGTAAAAAAAGACAAGACACCAGAGGGAAAAACACACATTGGCTTTGAGGAAATATTGAATCATCTGATTCTGCAGGTTGCGCAATTGCTTTGTTGACTATCCACAATTTATTTTTCCATTTAGAGTCACTGGGGAGATGTGTGAGCAGTTAAATTAAGAAGCTCAGTGAGTAGAGTAAAACGTTATCAGCACTACAGAGCAGCTTCTGTCTCTGAGTTCAGTGGCTCACAGCTCAATATGTAGGTTACACTGTCTGCTCTATGGATGACTTATGAGGAGGTATTGTTCGTCTGGTCTGAATTCTGTCCACTCAGCTAGGACGGAAACTCCCTCAGGGAGCCGTGTCATAGCTCACTGTAGCAGTATGAGAGGCACAGGAGACAGGGTCAGTGTACAGATGTCAGACGGATGATTTAAATGTCCGCTGTGCACAAACCCACCTCGTTGCAACCGCAAAAGAAATATCCTTACCTGTCATTCACTTTAAAAATCAACCCAATAAAAATCCAAACAAGCTACCGGGAACTTTTAATATGAAAAGCCAAAGAAAACAGCACACTTTCTCAGGAAACTTGGCCCAGGTGTAAACAGACTGTGGGACAGAATGAGAGACGTTTATGCTGGAGTAAAGAAATCTCAGCATTCATGATGACTCATTTTCAGCAAGCGGATCTCTCCTCAGCTGATAAGACACTGAATGAGACTGTTACCAGCTGGAAGTATGACACACACACACACACACACACACACACACACACACACACACACACACACACACACACACACACACACACACACACACACACACACACACACACGCTGAGTAACCACAGCCAGCTGTTAGTTGGGCTGATTGCGATGAAGCTTTATTAGCAACAAGAAACTGGGAACTAAGCAGACATAAACACCACAAAAACACACACTTATACATGTATACACACCTTGATTATAATCATCAAAGCTAGTGGGGGGAAGCAGTGTGGAGGTTGTTTGCGTTCTACAACATCCATGCCTGTTTAAGTGCAGGTAAATATATTTCCACAACAGTTTCCCACATTTTATGTATTTGGAGCTGTTGGCCCACTCCCCCGAATGCCTGCTCCCTCAAGCTACACAGCTGTTATACACATTTCCACCTCCACTGTGTGCGTGTGTGTGTGTGTGTGTGTGTGTGTGTGTGTGTGTGTGTGTGTGTGTGTGTGTGTGTGTGTGTGTGTGTGTGTGTGTGTGTGTGTGTGTGACCATGTGTGACCATGTGTGTCTGGATGACCTCCAGTGGTAAACAGTGACTCCCCTGCCTGTCACCAGATCTCGGCCCCCTGCAGAGCTTTCAGTCCACTTTCCTATCAGCCTCCTCATCCTGCTGCACACCTGCATGCGGTGAGAGTGATGACAGGGACTTTGTTTTTATTTTTCTGTGTGTGTGGGGGGGGGTGCATACACATGTTGGTTTTGGATGGAGAGTTGATGGATAAGACTACTGCAGTTTTTGTGGGTTTTGAATAGTTCCCTGTCTGAGATGTAAGTGCTTTTGCAGACAATTGTCGTTCACATGGTATCAGTGGCTCAATTGTAAAGCATTTATAATCTAATTTTGAGTCACAATTGTTTTGTTCATTGATTATTTTCATAAATGACTAATGACAGCAGTTTTTTCTTTATTAAAGCATTCAGTAAGATACTCTTCTTATGGCTAAATGCCAGAAGGGCTGCAACCAACAATTATTTTCACTATTAAATAATCTGCCAATCATTTACTATATTAAAAGATTTAAAGGTCCCCTATTATGCTACTTTTCCAGGTCCGTTTATTACATTTATGGTTTTTCTACAGTTAGGTGTAGTTAGAAAATGAAAAACCCTCACATCTGGATTACCAACTTTTGTAACTACAGTATATGCACCAAATATTACAACATCAAAAGCCAGTAGGATTTTTAACAACCTTGCAACAATAAATGTGTTTCCAATTTGTTTGTAGAAAATTGCATACAACTATTTTAGAAGTATAAGAAGAAACAGTGAGAATGAAAAACAGGACAGTACAGATTCACACAAGGTAGAAAGTAGATAGACAACAATTTAAAATAAAATAATATAGTAACTGTAAAACAAGATATCACAACAAGGTAAACATTGATCAGTTGAATGAACATATACATATTGGGTTCATATTGTTAAATCTATTTGTTTGATTGTTACAGTAATGTGTGACTGTCTGCTAACACCTCTCTTCTCTTCCTGCAGGAGAGCCCTATTGCTCTGTACCGTATTATATTGTACTTGCTACCTGGGACTTTCACAAGTACACCCTGAAGGTAAGACATGACTTTATGTCATCTCCACACTTTTCTCAATTCAGTCACTTCACTTTCTCTCCTCCTCTTTCTTCACAAAAAGGTTTAAACTGGAGGGGTTTTGGAGTCGTCTATGCCTATTTGGTCATTTCCAAAGCACCAAAACACATTGAATTTTGAATTATAATAATTGAATTGTATTGGATGATAAGGTAATATTACCGTGACAAAGTGGAACGAGTGGATTGTAGCATTGAATGTACAGTACGGAGTCTGTTCTTTGCACATTGTTTGGCTGTAGCTGCTCTCTTAGCATCGTTTTCAGCTGTAGCAACAGCTGGTATTGCTGAAAAGCTCCAGAAAGACACTGTACCAAAAGTACTCAGCATAAAACAACAGACAGAAACAGTAAGCAAGTGAGCATACTGGAGCATTTAGCAGCTATAGAGCCAAGAATTTCCTTTAGCAGTTAGAGGAGACCAAAAATGGAGCTACAAGAGGTTTTATATTGGATTCAAATTTTAAAAATGAGCAACCCGTTTTGCGACAAAACAAATACTGTTATTCCAAATAGGCAGGTTAACTAAAAATGGAAATGTACATAGATTGTAATCTCTTCATTTATGTCTCTTATTCAACAGTAGGAATGTTTGAATGAATGAAGAATGGCAGGTAAAAATAGTTTTTGGCAGGTTGTAATCTTTTGTATACATTTGTTGTACCGTTTGGTGGTTTCCCCTGATGAGAAGTCATAGATACAGTCCAGTGAACAGGCCCCTAGACTCCTCCAATTATCATGATTAAGACTGACAGGGAATTCAATAGGCCCGACGCGCAGGCACTGAGAACTGATGACCGACAAACAAAATGTCATCTCGGTTCATTACAACAAGGCTGAAACATTTTTATTTTTTAATTCAAGGTCATAGCTCTGTGATTAAATCCGTGTAAAAGCTTTAATCCATTTTTGTAAGTGATGGCTTTTTATATCTGATAAAGCGGTATCGAGTATACATGGTGGAGATCACATTTCATAGATGTAAACATAGTTTCAGATACAGATTTGAGTAGATTCATACATATTTGTAACACGCTTTGTTTCGGTTTATTAAGTGAATACCACACAGGCTCGTTGTTTGAGACTTTAAAGAACAAGTATGATTTTAATGGAAAAAATTGTCTCCTTTTGTGGTAGATTTAGCCAATTTTAGGCACTGATTAGGTAGTCAGATCTCTAAACAACGTCTATGACCAACATTGTTGTTTGAGAGCGAATTCAAACAATGATCTCACTGCTGTGCTTTAATCCAACTGTGGAGCTCTGCTAAATATCATACATCTCGACACTGTTAACTGTCAAATACAGGCAATGAGGACAACTAGAATGGAAATTCTGGAATTTTGTGTGCCATGGGTAAGTTACACACATCATAATAATTCCCGGATTTGATCGCAGCTGGTGGGATTGATGACCTTTTACTGATACCAATGCCATTATCGAGTCTGCCTATTGGTCTGATTAATTGTTGATTCCCGATAAACCTTTTGGGTGGAAAAAGTAGTTCTATACAGATTTCCAGCGTCAATGCAACTGTTTTTACTATCTCCGAGTAAGCACGGTATAGAATGTCTAATAACATTTGGCAATGGTCAAATCATAATTTTACAGGCATTGAAAGTATCTTATTAGTACTTTCTTCGGGAAATACAGCCAAGCTGTAGACCTTTTCTCCCTATTTAACATGACCGCTTATTGCTAGCATCCAAGTAGACTCAGAGTTTGAAGTCATGCTGCATCAGTTTCTGCTTCGTGCAACTGTCCAAAAAAAGGGGCTGGCGTCAGTCAAATTAATTGATAACCTCAAAGGCATAAAATGTGGATTGATCGTCCAATTTGGAAATGGTTCTCAACTGGAACCAATTCTTGATTCCCATCCCTTGCAGAAGACCATTGTTGCAAGTATCTCTACTTTCATTAACAAATAAAGGCTAAAACAAACAAAAAAAAAGTTTAAAAACAAGAAGAGAAATGTACACAAGCAACATTTTGCCATGTTTGTTCCTCATTTTAATCATAAATCATGATTCTGAATTTGTTGTTGTGGGAAATCATACGTTGTTTTGCTGTGGGGACGGTTTTTCCGCCCAGAGATATCGTAAAATGCTCACTGTAGACCAGTGTGGGTCAGCCAAAGAGTGATCATTTTGAGTGTGTTCAAATGAATCTGTGACTTCATCGCCTACCAGGGATGCCGTTACACACTGAAGAGACTTGGACCCTCTCTCTGTCCTACTTGAGTGCCTTGGCACAGAGCAAGGCTAAGAACTGTAGCCATGTGTTAAACACAAGTCTGTCTCTCTGTGTGTGTTCACTTCCATACAGTGTGCTGTATATTGAAAACCACATGGCTAATGCATGCCCCAGTAATGGTACAAGTGGTATTCAAATAAAGAAGTTTGGAGAGAGGAGAACAGATACATGTAATGCACCCCCCTGCTTCACTGCCAAGTCCCGTTGTCCTTTTCCTGCAGAGCAGACCACACAGAGAGGAGAGTTCACCCTGGATGGGTACACTATATATTCCATGCAGGTCTTGTTTCCTTTGCCTCTTTTTTAAAGCACTAATGTTTTGAGGCAAGGAAAATCTTACAGCCCTAAAGGGAGCATGGAAAGGCTGTTAAGACCTGGCGATGAGTTTCAACATTTGCTCACTCTTCAATGTGCAAAAAAAAGGTTGTGATTGAGTACAGCGCTCTACGAAATCAGATTCAAATTGTGTTAAACCCTGGTATGCATCAGCAGCGCTCAGTAATTCCAGACTAGAGAGATTACTTTAAGTTTTTCTGCAAAAACTACAAGTTGGGAGCAGCTTCCTCCCTCAGGTCTAATTCATTGATCACTACCAGGGATCAAATTCCCACTCTTTCCATGCAATTATGCATTTCCAAAGTCTGAGCCCCCCAAAGTGCTCTAATGAAGTAAGCCTTGTGTTGTACAAAGACAAGCAACTCATTGATGTCCTTTTTCTCCGTGGCTTCTCCGTACAGCAACTGTCAGGACTTCCCATCCATCTTTTCCGCTCATTTTTCCCACTTTCTGTCATCTCATCAACATCCCATGCCTAAGTGTATCTTTTCACAAGCAGGACTTCTATACACATGCCCCCATTAGACAGGGCCCAGTGACCACAGGTCAGAGTGACCCCCTGAAAGAATAAAGATGTCGAGGGGCCTCGTTCTGAGATCACAGGTCATGTAGAGAATGAGATCCCAGGACCCCTGAGACTGAAACGCTGAATAGAGAATCAACATTGGCTGAAAGGCTGGAAACTGTACTCAGCCTCCAGGCAGCGAGATGCTGCGCTCACTTGTGGTTCCTGTGGTCACATTCTGGATTTCCAAACTGGCTCTATTGATGAGAAGGGTAGAGAGGAGCAGGGAAGAGGGGAGGTTCTCCAAAGTTGTTCTTTAATCCCTATAGCCTTTAAACAAAGGGGCCATGCAAACACTACCACTACTTCAAGAGGACATACAGTATTGTACTCAGTTTCAGCTTCATATCAGTATTAGTGTCTCTACTGGGACATGTCTCTATGCTTTAACATTCAAAAACTCTTTAATTTTCTCATACTGCCTGTGCTGTAGCACCTCTTTTCACCCTCTGTTTGAAACCAAAGCCCGGTCTGCTGTGATTGCTTAGCTGGTCGGTCCGTTGTGATTGGTCAACCGCTTAGAGATGTCCCGCCCCTTAGCCTATCATGTGCAATGTGTTGGAGCGCTATCCAGTAACATTACTAGTGTTGTTACACAGTGATCGCACCATATTCCGGTACTTTTGGATTTTAGCCTTTGCAGACCATTTACATGCCCTATAAAACACAGTACAGGAAAGGCAAAACCCCAAAAGCATAACAGGGCACCTTTAAATAACTAATAGCTAATAATGTGGAAGTTTTATAATTTTGCCACCAAATGTACCTGTAGAAGCTAAGCTATCGCCTTGTGCCTCAAAATTCACAGTGGCATATTGTGAGCTTTATTCAGTATCCAACCCTTTCTCTTTCCCCAGTAGGAGAGTGCGTTGTCCAGATAGGTACATAGAGAGGATTACGTACTTTAGCAAGATTTTTGCCTTCATGGTTCTGTCTGCTTTGGCCGTAACCTTAAGACGTCATGTTTCCACCAGTACAAAGGCTTGTCTTGCAGCGTGGCTTGCATAATTAGTAGAAGATAAGACATGATTCTTGTTTGAATAGCTATTTCCTCACTTTACATGTTTCAACTCAAAGTCAAAGTTCTCGTGTTCATGTTTCATTTATTTTCTGCTGCATGCAAACCAAAAATATACATAAAGTTTATAGAACATGAATTTAGCCCTCTCTTAAGTAACTTAATCTTACATCAGAAGCAATAGAATGACCAAAGACAGGAAGGCAACATCATTGAAGGTCATAACCATAGTAACCATAGCACTTTGGTTTGGCTTTAAAACTTCAAATGATTGTACATACTGTTGGAGCTGTTAAAATATGTCCAAATTAGAATTGGATTTTGGGGCCGAGCTGCTTTAAAAACAAAAGTACAGCAATAAACATGCTCTATTCTGAGTACATCTGTTTTGGGAAGGCTGTTCTATGCTTCACAAGAGTCATATGGTCAACGTACCATGTTGGAGGAAAGCCATCAGGCAGCAAACCGCTGACATTGTTATCAAAGGCCACCACAGCACCTCTGCCCATCCAAGGTCACTCCTTACCCCCCTATCATCAGCACAGTTTTATGTCTGTGTAGATCTATTCCTGGTCTTCTTTTTTTCCCTAAAATTGCACTAGAAAGCATACAGAAGCAGTTTAGTGGCCTCAAAAGGCAGTGAGTTTATTATTCTTTCTATTTCTTTTTTTCTGCTGCAGCCATCCTTTTTCCCCATCTGTTCACCCTGCTGTGTTTAAGCTCCATTACTTTGTGAACTGCTGTTTGTGTTGGCTAAAAGACCATTCCAACATGATGTATGGCTCTGATGCTGCCATGCCTGTCAGAAATACATTGGTGTAATATATTTGAAATTGGCTTATAAACCAGTGTTGTCAAAATATAGTAGTCAACGTCTCACGTGTTACAGTAAAGCTTATTCTCACAATGAGTCCAGAATATCCTGTTACTAATTTAAGATGTGTAAAATGTTCCTTTGACATGATTGGTCTCAATATTTGTTCAAAAATATTTTGGGTGGAATTGTTGCTCAAATGTATTTTGAAATACAGGATATACGTATTTCCTAATTGTGTATTTCTAGGTTTTTGATTATAAGGAATGAATAATTTTCACCTTTGTATAGTGACAAAATAAAAACACATTTCAAAAATAAAAAATATTAAAGATCAGCAAAACGGATGTGAACTGAAGGATTAAGTCTTAAAATACATTTAAAATTGCTTCAGGTACAAAATCATGTTCAGTTTTTTGTAGCTGCAATGATGCAATGATTCAATAAAATGCATGCCATGGTTATTTGCACCTCTAACATCCTTCTCTATTTATCCAGATGTGGACATCCTCCAAAAGTTGGGGCTCAAGGGAGAGAAACCGTCGCGCTCGGTGCCAGCAGGGGTCATTCCATTCAAATCGGGGATCATCCTCAACCAGCGGGCGCAAATTGAATCCCCACTGCGCTCAGTCTTCCCAGCGGCCGTCTGGCCCAGCCTGGCACTGGTGTTGAGTGTGCGCTCGCACCGCGTCAACAGTGCATTCCTCTTCACCCTGCTCTCAGGCCGAAAGAAGCTCCTTCTCGGCCTGCAGCTCACACCGAGCAACCTGGTCCTCCACACGGGGCCCAACTCCTCGGTGTCACTGCCCTATGAGCCCCACGATGGCCAGTGGCACCAGCTGGCGGTGGGAATTAATGGACAGAGAGTGACTCTTTATGCCTCCTGCGGAGAGCAGAGCATTCATGCAGACTTTGGGTGGGACAGTGAGGAGGGTTTGGCTCCAGAGCTCCAGGGCTCCTTCCTGCTGGGGCGGACCAGTCAGCAGCAAGCCTCGGCTCACTTTGAAGGAGCCATCTGCCAGTTTGACCTGGTCCCTTTTGCACAGGCAGCTCACAACTACTGCAGGTACATTAAGAAACAGTGCAGGGAAGCAGACACATACAGGCCTAACCTTCCTCCCTTGTTGCCTATCCTTCCACGAGAAAAAAACGTCACCGCTACCGCTGCTACCCCTAAACGTGGTGGCCTGGAAACGCCCAAGAAGACCACCGGGAACAGCCTGGCCAGGAGTGTCGCTGCTGCTGCATCAGCTGTAAGATATGTGGCCCCCACCCAAACAATAAAGTCCAGCACTGGGTCCATTCCTACACCCTTTTTTGGGACAGTGATGCCAGTTACAGTCCAGCTTGGCTTGGCCTCCCCGCCTCCCAAGGGCAGGACTGAAACTGTCACAGCACCACTTAGGACAAAAGCAACCCCAACAAATGCGCAAAACCCAAGACCCACCGCCTCTAAAGCTTCAACTCAGAAACCCACCAAACCAACTCCCCCAAAGACCTCCAAGAAGACGGTTGCAGGAACAGACAAGAAGAAACCTATTTTTCCAGGCACTACCAGCACCAAACCCTCCAAGATAAAACCTGATTCTACCCTACCAGACCAAGGTACCGTCCTGAAGAAACCCCAACCAACCACAGCCAAGAAAACACCTCCCAAGCTTAAAGTTACTCCATCCAAAGCCACTCCGTTCAAACCCAAAAATAATCTTTTCAAAGTTGTCCCTTCAAAACCAACAGTCTCCAAAACGACAACTGCTAAGACCTCCAAGCAAGCTACCAAACAGGTCATCAAACCAACGAAACAAGCCAAAACCACCAAAGCTACAGTCACCGTGCGACCAACCAGACCATCGGACAACCCAGCAACACCACCTGCTACTGACGGCTTCCTGAGCTGGGAGGTGCCACCTACTCAGTTCTCCATGCTGGAGGGACTTATGGGAGAGAAAGGAGATGCAGGCCCACCGGTAAGCACCTCTTAACCTTCGTATGTGCGTGCCACGAGACTGTAGTCAATTTACAACAGATGCATACATGGGTTCCTGTTTTTTTGGATGTAGCTAACAACATGCTTTGAAGATGTAGCCTTATGTGCCTGATGGTAAACAGAATGTTGCAACTAAAAAGGGAGAGAAGAAAATAGGAGTATACAGTGAAATACATAGTTTCTGAAGCTAACAAGGTGCCAGTTTGATACAATATTGTCATAGGCGGCAGATGAGGCTCAGGATCGGGAAGGTTAATATTTCACCAACGATTATATAGTGGTTTTGAACACAAAAAAGAATCTTCTACAGGTGTATCTATGGGTCTCTCTTTGCTAATTATGACAGAATTTTAGTCATAGTTAATGTTCTGATAGTACTACTTTCTTATGAGTTGTCCGGTTAGTAAATATATTTGTTGACTATGAAACCGTAGGCTTATATTACAGGCTGAAATTTGGAGTTGCTTGACATAATATATTGTAGCAGTAGTTTTCCAATTTGGCTTTTAGGGAGCATTGGCAAATTGTATTCCTTATATGTACTGCACAATGGTAAAGGGACCAATAATTAAGCCTTAATCACCCACCACCCCTGAGTATATTCCCCTTTGTTGGCTCTGTTTATTAGCATTTCTGATGCAGTAAAGGTTCTGCTAAATCAGGACAAGGAAACATGTCTTGGCTGTTTATGCGTGTCAGTTGTGGGTGGTTTTGTTCAATGGTTTACGTAGGTAAAGTGCGTGAAATATGCTCCATTAGCGACTTCCAAGTCTGTGCTGGTCTTTGTCGCCAGGGGAGGAGCAGGTTTAATTCTCGTGGTCTGTTGCTAGAAATAGGAGACCGCAGAGATATGTAGGTTATTGTGGCACTATCTTTTTTCCCACACAGGTTAGAAAAACCTACTTTTCGCTTCCCGCCTCTTCCTCTGTGCTCAGAAGCCTCCGGGCTGGTTATGGCGTGTCAGCTCTGACGCCTTGCCGTCTCTGCACCAGATTCCTCTTGTTTGGAAGGCTGGTGGAGGTCTCATGGCCCTCTTTCAAAGCCAGGTCAAGGGTCAAGGCAGTCGGTAAACACCATCATTCATTCAGCTTCCCAATGCAAAAGTAGACCAGGCTCATAGTAAATCAGCAGCTCTATTTTCCCCTTTTCCACTTTCACACCCAGCAACCAAGTGCATCTTGACTGACCACTTCATAGTTGATTTTAAGTTGGTTTAAGTAAACTTCTTAACAGAGCAAAGAAACATGCACATTTGTTGGCCAAAGAGAGGAATAAAGGACTGAGTTGAGATCTTGGTGGCAGATATGGTGCTCAAAATGATCAAGTTGTTTGCCATAGAGAATTCCACTGTGTTTGTGAGTTTTAACTAGTTTTAAGCTTTACATAATTGTCTGCACAGCTCTTCCTGTCTACATGAGGCCTGACTAATCCTCCCTCAGTGTCTCCTCAGGGTGTGTTTGCATTTAACGCTGGTGATTGAGTCATTTCAGTGTGAGGTGTGAGCTCCTCCTGTGTGTTTGATGCGTGTGTGCTTTGCTTATTTATTTTAGTAGCCTGTAATTTGCCGCTGCAGATTGCAGAGTGCAGTGTGTTAAGGGTTGGCTAATTCACCTCTATGTTGATGTCCACGCCAAACTCGACTGTCATTACATTGAACTAAATTACTGCCATCTAGAAAGCACTACCTGTAATTTCAATATGAGGTGCTGTATTCTAACAGAGAAGAGATTGTAGACAGATGATTATGTAGAGATGTTAGAAGGTCATTTTCTGAAGGACTGTCTGACACCAAGGGCTTAGAGTTGGTAGGGATTTCCAGATAATACTGTCCTTCAATGTCTAGTCAATGTATATGGTAAACAAACACTTAAAAGAAGTTATTCTGACTTTATTTGCATAAAATGATGACTTCATTCTCTTAATATTACTATTTTCACTAGTTTTTCAACTCATGGATCACAGTTATGTGGATGATGTCATGAGTGTGCAGATGTTTTTGAAATTAGCAGACATTTAGCTGAAACTCATATCTGCGATTAAAGTCCAGAGGTGTATTTCAATTAATGTTTCATTTTGATGATAAGGTTCCCCATGCCCATTAAAAGACCTTATTTCCTGAAAAAAAAGAGAAATAAAATGTTGCTTATTCTGACTCAGGTGATTTAAACATATCTTGTATGAGATGATCTACAGGAGAACCAATATTTGAAAGCAAAACAAGATGCCTGAGAGCGTTACTTACCTACACTATATTATATTATTAAATTGTTGCATGCCTCTTGAATTTAGTGTTTTCCTTTGCGTGACGAAAAACCATGTATTAATTCATACATATTCACCATAAGGCACGAAATTAAGTGTTTCAGCCCAAAAGTGTAGGGGCAGGGAATGTGTCCTCCTAAATTTGATCCTAATCCTCCGCCCTTGGCCAAAAACCCTTGTCATTTTACACCTAACACAGGGTAAATGATACCAATCTGAGAACACAGAACTGTGCCTAAACGTAGCATGTGCTTCAGAATCTATATAAATGTTCTAGGATTTACTTAAAGATGCATATGTTTTGTCTGGGCTCTGATTTAATTTAAGTGCTGCCATTTGACAGGCTCATATATGGATTTATGATGAGAGTATATTTCAGGCATTAAACAGGTGCTTCCTGTCCAAGTGTGTGTGCATTTGTAAGAATATGTGCGTGTGGCCATGCCTTTGGAGATCCCCGAGTCACTCTCCCATTTCAACATCGTTTGAATTTCATACACACATGTGCCATGTGAAAACTCTGTCTCTCCATCCATATCACACATACACATACACACACACACACACACACACACACACACACACACACACACACACACACACACACACACACACACACACACACACACACACACACACACACACACTTTCATACATACACACACATTTTCACAAATATAAAAGTCAGAAGCCAAACGAAAGCTTTGCTTCATTGAGGTTTCAGCCAATAGCTTTATCCCTCATCACTCTTGCTGCCTAAAGCATTAAGACCCTTCTTCTCAAAGACTTTGGTCTCTTGTTTCCAGCGAGCAGATTTGCACATTGGTGCCAGGAGAAACATTAGTTTAGACTCAGATTTGGAACATTTCCACATCTGCTCCTCACTGTGTCCTGAACTGTTTTTGTTATTGCTATAAGTGAGATTTGAATCCTATTGTATTTTTTATTGAAGCTGTGCCAGCTCTGAGTTTAAATTTGATTAAACTCCCATAACCAAGCTTCTGTGTTCAGTTAAATGTAGCCTCAGACCGCCTGGGTACTTATATGTGGCCACAATAAGATCTTGTTAGCAGTTTTCTTTAGAATTATGGCAAAACAGATTATAGGGGAGTTGAAAATGTGCACTGTGTTTTCTAGTTGTTGTTGCTTTTGGAGAAAAAAAATGTTTATTCTTGCTTGTGTACACTTGAAAATATAGAGCTGCTTTTCCAGGATTTTTTTTAAATAAACATAAAAACATAGTCATCAATCATAGCTGCGTTTCTGCTCCAAAGTTAAAAATAAAACGAATAAATTAAACGAAAGGGTTGGTAGTTTTGCCCATATTAACAATGAAGTCAGTGCAGCACCTTATCAAATTGATTTTATAAAATAAGGAATTATGGGAGCCTATCGTTTTAAAAATATGTTTTTGAAGTTTAGCTGATATTTTTTCTTTTTAATGTTTTTTTACTTAATCTGTCTTGCCATTGATGTGAGGTGTCTTGCAGTGAACACAAGTTACAGAAATGTAATAAAATAACTATATGTTTTTGCCACCAATGAAAAAATATGCCGCAAGTAAGCCTTTCTAAATGCTATTGCTTCTATATTATAACGCATGGGCTGTAGTGGTACATCAATGTTAAAAGTAGCAAGTATTTTGGTATGAATCCTTCCCAGTGTGACTTAAGTTGTGGGGACAATCCCAACAAATATGTGATTTCCAGCAGGTAACAACACACATGAGCTCGACTTTTTTCCTTTTTTGATGGAATGAAAGTAATTGCTAAAGTTCCCAATTTATTAATCTTTCTGGTAGTTTTGAATGAGAATTCTTCTACGAAATTCACATGAAACGATTGCTTTCACATGACTTCCTCACCGGCACAGACTGCAATATAAAGCTCGTAACTGAAAACAGCCTCTCCCATCAGGCTGTGTTTGAAATGTTGTTATTGGAAAAAGTTTACGGAGCTTAAAGTTTCGTGAGGATGCTACTTCCCTGGCTACAGAGAGAGTCAACAACTAATTATCTCCTTTGACATGTCTCCATGCTTTTATGTTCAGAAAGCTCTTTATGTTTCTCATACTGTCTGCTGCAGCACCTCTTTTCACCCTCTGTCTGAAACCAGGGCCCAGTCTGTTCTGATTGGTTAGCTGGCCACCTCTGTTGTTATTGGTCTACCACTTAGAGAAGTCCCGCTCCTTAGCCTATCACGTACAATGTGTTAGAACGCTAGCCAATAGAAGCATTAGTGTTACGTGGTGATGTCACTTTGTTACAGAAGTAAACAAAAGATTTAAATGGAGGTGTTTCAGGCAGGGGGAGAGGGTGTGGGAGAGAAACTCAGGGATATCAGTCTTTGCAGACCATTTACATGCACAAAAACCTACATAACACGCTACAAGAAAGGGAACACTCCAAAAAGCAAAATAGGGCCTCTTTAAAGCCTACATTTGACCTGAAATAAAGCATTGGTAGGAAGTTTAGATAGTATTTCCCGTGTCATGTATTGCATATCAAAATTAAAGCCTCGTTGAAATAAAAGAAAGACAGAAAGAAATATGTTGTTAATGGACAGATGCAAAGAGGAAAAGACAGTGGAAATAAACAAACAAACACACAAGTGTGAGCAGGGAGTGGAAGTGTGAGAACAGTGTGTTAGTGTTGACGGGTCTTCAGGCCACCACAGAGCAGCCACCTGTAACATCAGTGGTGGTCTCCACCATGGAGGTTGACCTGGAAGAGATGGTGGGGGGCCAATTATAATCTTCACCGTGATAGCCTAGCTGTGAACACACTAACCTTCACACTCAAGTTGTTTTGAAGTTGTTTTAGGCTCTTAAAGATCATGGCCTTGTGAAAAACGAGCTGAGCTGAGGAAACGACAGAGAGAGTAAAAGTTTCTCACTACAATACCTGAGCTTTATGGAAGATGCTGCTGCTGTTTAACAGATCCTCATATCCATGGTATCTTTATGCATCAGATTTACCAGGAGAGTACAAACGGTGGTGGGAAGTAACTAAGCAATTTTACTCAAGTACACTATTTAAGAAAAATGTTGAAGTGTTTGTACTTTCAATAACCAGGTCATTGGTCCATATTGTTTCCTCTCTGATTTTCCAATAGTCAGGTAGACATTCAGTAAACACTGTTGCTGCTTTATCACACCAGCAACAATTGTTTCTTACCTGTCACGATAATTATATTTGTAAGACAATATTTGTCCCAAAAACAATTGCAATAAATGATACTGTATTATAGTCATTCAAATGAGACTTTATACTTCTTCTCCACTAGATTTTAAAGGGAAATATTTTTGTTTTTTTCCGCTCATTTTACAGCTTTAGTTACTTTTCGTATAAAAAGTTGAAAATAAACAATATATTACAGAAAAGGTAATAAAGTGCTAAAGATTTAGAATTTATGTATCAGCAGTAAAATGTTTACAACATTAAAATGCTACCTGACAATGTGATAGTGTAATATATTTAAATAATAATAAACAAAAATCTCTCTTTTCTGAGGTACGAAAAAGTTACATGTAAACAATATATTACAAAATCAAAAAGAGAAAAGTCCTAAACATGAATAATTTGTGTATTACCTTTTTTTCTACAACAATCAAATGCTACTTCACAATTTGCTAACATCATAGATAAATAATCATACATCACATATGGAGGCCATTTTTCATTTGACTTTTGGTAATTTAAGAACATTTGGCTGATAACACTTCTGTGCTTTAACTTGAGAATTTGAATGTAAAACTTGTACGTGTAATGGAGCATTTTTGAGATAAGGAGTTAGTACTTTTCCTTAAGTAAAGGTTTGAATTCTTTAAATGTCATCTACAGAGAAGGAAGCATTTTAAAACATCCTTTCCAAGGCTTCAACGTGCAATCCGGACCAGAGCTGCACAGGTAGCTCCTGTTTGCCACAGCAGCCCTCTGTTTATCCCCACCTCTCCTTTTTCCTCTCTTTTGATTAATAGAAAACGCAGTGAGCACAGGGCTGATAGAACCACATAGGGCCATTGAGTGGCGCAGGAAATGACCTGTTATTTCTAGTGTTTCTACGGTTTCCTGCCACACAGGCTAAGAACTTCCTGATGGATAAGGCTGAACTCTCATCACCTTGAGGGGGAATTACTTCAGAGGTGTCACTTTCTTTTTGAACCCTGCAGCCACTGCGCAGCCTGTCAGTGGAAACCCACAGAGGAGTCTTAATGACCTGATGGTTTTGATAACGTAAAATAGAAAAAGCATTGTTTGGGTGTTGAGTAATATCATATGTATGCCTTTTCTCTCCTCAGGGACTCCCAGGACCCCCGGGGAAGACAGGCCTGTTGGGCAAAAGGGGTCCAAGGGTAAGTGTCCTTAAAGTCACTCGCAAACACCTCCAGAAACATCAAACACTCGTCCATTTGTGACCTCCACACATGCACAAAACGGTATTCAGGCCAGGTATAGGGTGGGAAATGAGAGAACCAAGATAATATTTTATCTTAATTTCAAGAATAAATCAGAAATATTGAGAAAATAACTTACTCCTCAGATTGAATATTGTTATGCCTTGTATTTTAAGTTTCTTCTGAACAGATATTCCCCTTATGTCTGGCCCTGATTCTCTTCCGTTGTTTTGTCTGGTTTTCAAATCCAAGTTTTTAAAGTTTTTTTATGGAGCCAAGTCAATAAGCGTGGCTTTATTGTTTTAGGTTTACTGTGGGTACAGTATGTGGAAATCCCTCTGTATGTGTGTGTGTGTGTGTTTTGTGTGTGTGTGTGTGTGTGTGTGTGTGTGTGTGTGTGTGTGTGTGTGTGTGTGTGTGTGTGTGTGTGTGTGTGTGTGTGTGTGTGTGTGTGTGTGTGTTTGCGTGCGCGTGTGTGCGTGTGTGTGTGTGTTTGTTTGTTTGTGGTTTTGCTACTGCTGCTGACGTACAGGTTAACGAAGCCCAAACACAAACAGTCAGTAAATACCTGCCTCTGGCAGAGGGGTTTCAGACAGACAAACAGAGAGGACTGTATCTGTGTGTTCCAGCCTGCAAAGCAAAGTCCTGGACCATTTTCTGAAGTTACAATAATACCCTGCCAAGCCAGGCTCCTACATCACAATCTCTCCCCAGCTGACACAGACACAGAGTTTTCCTATGCAGGCAGATTGACCATATTCAGCACGGGGCTGCGAGTGCTGACCTCCCACCCCTAAGCATAAACAGGAAAGCTCCTATAAAGACGGCCTTTCAAAAGGCTGGCTGTACCACAGGATGCCTAATAAAAGCACTGTAAACAGACAGGGAACACATGGCCGCTGGACTCTGCTGCTCGCTGAGCTGCAGCAACACTTCATAGGAATCCCATCCTGCACTAATGAAAGGCCTCTTTCTCCAGGCCAGTTAAACAGATATAGTCTCATTCTTTGAGGGACTTCCTCTGTTTCTGTCTGTTGTATGGATTCAGATCGACTTCTAAGTATCTCAACATTTATTGGACGCACTGCCATGAAACGAGATCCCCTGGATTTGGTTCTAGGGTCATCAGCAAGTCGTGGTTTTGAGTGAAATATCTCAAAAACATTTGGCTGGATTGCCTTGAAGTTTGGTTTAAATGTTCATTTTCCCCTCAGGATTAGTTGTTATCACTAAGGTGACTCCTTTGATTTTCCTTTCCATTCCAAACTTCTAAAACTTTTAACCCAAATATATGCAAAGTTATTGACATTTAAACCAACATTAAACAAATCATACGCCAGCATACTTTTTTAAGATGAAAGTTTATTAATGAAACCATTTAGATAAACTTTTTTGTTTCGACAGAATTAACACATTCCTTTTTTTTTAAATCGCATTTAGACGTTCCCTTTTTTTTTGAAAATATTGTGTGTATTCAACTCAGTCAATCTGAGAGTGAACCACAAAGAGAAGAAACATGCAAATACAGTATATCATGGTCACTAACATGGTAAACATTAGACCTGCTTAATATAATGGACAGCATTTTAACAATATTATTGTAAGCATGCTAATGTTAGCATTTAGCTCAAAACATAGCCTAGCTGTGGACTACACCTTCTTTTTAAATGACAGACTAACATGTTTAAGCTCATGTTTTACCATTTTAATTAACGGTCAAACATTACAATCTAGCTATTCAGTCAATCCTGACCATAGAATAATCTAAATGCATCACATGACTGTGAATGATTGACACCTTACATCCATGGATTCATGTGCGTGCGTCTTTTTATGTGTTTTATATCTTAATTATTACCTACTGTCAGTCTGTGTCTGAGAGGGGCGTAAAGTCCCTGTGAACCATAGATGTATAAGGAGGTCTTTGTCTGGTTCTAATTAGAACTACTTAAGCCCCCGCAGCACCTCCCACCCGTCTGCAGCTCCACAACATCAGGCCACACTTCTTACCAACTAACCTGGAATACAGCTTTAATTGGGCTCAGAAATCTAAAGACAGATCTGCGTGAACATGTTCATATAAGTGATTGAAACTATTTTTATATGACCCATAATTGACTTTTCCCAACATGTGCACCATATTTACCTTCAGGGTCTTAAAGAATTTGACTTACAAATATGCAGTGCTGCACTCAAACTTGTCCTTGGTAAAGCCCCTCACTCCTCAGCAGTGTGTATCACCTCACACTGATTTACATCCTTATATGTTTGTCGACCAAGGCAGACCAGCTGTTGAGCGGCCTGTGGCATTGTCAGTGGAAGTGGTTGGTTTGCAATATGCAAACAATGAAAACAAGCCAATTGAATAAATAAGAACTTGTAAAGACCTTTGGTTTTTTTCATGCCACTTGAACCAGTGTTATTCTGTTTAACGCACACACAAGTAGCGCTCACAAAGAAGTGAATACACGCTAACAACACTAATCCCACGCCCCTGCAGCTCTGACACTGTGTTTATGAGCAGCCTATATAAAAAGTGAGACAGATTATGGAGCTTTCCTGTAAACAAAAGCATTAATCAAGTTTAATTGCAAAACTGAGCCTCATATACACTTAAACACTTGCAAAACTCACACTCACCAACATGTCTCTGTTCTTGGCCGGGTAAAAGAATGTGGTTTCAATTTGTGGAATAGAAATCCACTTGTTCATCGCTGAAATAAATAAACTGCAAATCTGGATACAAGCAGGTTGTTCGGAGCTGCAGACTCACAGCAGGTGTTGATGCATTATGGGAATAATCATACAAATCATATTTTCATATGAAAGACTAAAGGAAGGAATCAGACTTGACAGTTAGGGAGAAATAAACTGACATGGGGAATCGTGCATCACCTGAAGATTGATCCGCCACTTATAAAGGTTTATCATTTTTACTCGAGCAATAAGGTGAATGGTAAGATTAGGGTTAGTTAATTTATTTAGCATATTTCAGACACAAATGCAAGTGCTTATTCCATAAAATGACATCAACTTAAGTCATCTGGAATTTGCTGAGGGAAGCTCTTTTCTTTGCACGACCCTTTGTAAACTCGTATTACTGGAAGCCTGCATGATGACACACAGAGCACCATTGAGCCCCACCAAGCACCACCCATGAACCTTGACCTATGATCCCAAACATGTGAGTGTGAGACGCCGTCTCCAAGGCAACCGCTTTCAGTATAAGTCCTCAGCTAGGCGTCCCGTGAAAAAGGCAGCGCGAGCTCTTTCCAGTCTGGGTAGAGACGGCGGTGGTAGGAGGGTGTGAGAGGAAACGTGAGGTGGATGCGGGCCACTATCTATCTGAAGACTGGCTGCAGGGATCCGTCTGGAGCCTGGCTGCATCAAAAGGGTCTTTGTCTGAGTCGCCCATCTTTCCTCATGCTTTCCCTTCATACTACTCCATGTCCCACCACCTTGCTTCACCTGCACCTTGAGATAATTGAAATCCGGCATGGACGTATAGAAACCTGGAAAACTTTGACTGTAGAGAAATATTTTAGCTTCAGGACAGTACAAAATTGAAAAAATAAAGTAATCTCTAAAAAGTTTCTGAAAAAGTTTTGTAAGGATACATCTTCAGGGAACCATGAACGTCTGTACTCAATGTTTCAGCTTCAAATATTATGTATATATATCCATATATGCAAGAACAAGATAATATTTTTGCTTTTTCTGGGTTGCGTTTTTTCCAATGCTAACCCTCAAATGCTCTGCTCCATGAACATTAAGAAACCTTGAAATGTAGTAGATTAGAAATACTTATGCTCCAGGGCAGTAACAACCCTAGGATACATCTCCATGAATATCAGTACTTCATGTTTTCACAATCCTTGAAATATATGATGCAACTCTGCTTATAATGAAAACAAAGATAACCCATTTAAAGAGGCCCTATTTAGCTTTTGTGGGTTTTCCCTTTCCTGTAGTGTATACTATAGGTGCATGTAAACGGTCTGCAAAGGCTAAAATCCCTGTGTTCCCTCCAGAGGGAGTTCCGCCCCCTCTGCCTGAAAAACCTCCATTTGACTCTTTTGTTTACTTATGTAACATAGTGACATCACCACGTAACACTCAAGCTTCCATTGGCCAGTGCTCCAACACATTTTATGTGATAGGCTAAGGCAGGGGTGCCCAACCTTTTTTGAACCAAGATCTACTTTTAAAGTTGATAGTGTGTCGAGATCTACCAAGCCATATCGAAAGCCATAGCGTAGCCACAATTAATTGTGCACCTATATAATAACACAATGTTCTGACACAAAGATCAAGCTTTAACAATAATAATACATTTATTGGAGTAGATGTACGTCGTGCAAAGAATAAGCACAAGTAGGCCTAGGACTGGCCCATAACAACACATCAACATACAACCCAATTAATACAATGCCTAATTCAAGTTGGAAAAGTGGTTCTCTACCTTAGTGGGACTTCTGGCTCTGAGAGGAGGAAGCTAGTCTCTCATAGTCCGGACAGTAGGAGCTGAATGCCAGCCGTAAGCAGGCCGCAAGGTGGTCATCAGTCATGGTGGATCTGTGTTTTGACTTAATGATTTTCATATGTGAAAAGGCAGACTCACACAAATATGTTGATCCAAAAAGTGCAGTCAAATTCTTTGCGGTTTGTCTGAGGTTGGGGTACTTCTCTTTCTGCATTAGATTCCAGAATTGGACATTTGTGTCAGCTGTAGCTCTTGATTTGAGCTCAATGTCATTATTTAGTGTGAGGATCTCATTTTCAATAGCACCGCTATCCAGGTTGAAGAGTGATGCCACTTTGGACGTTATACAATCCACATCTATATTCTCCCAAAATGGAAAACTGAGAAAGCTGACAACAGGCTCAATGGATGCAAAGTCAGTAAAGCGCCTGTCAAATTCTGACAAGATGCTTTGCACTTGATCATCATGACGTGCACTCTCAAGCTCCATGTCCATGTGTGGAAAGTTCCGCAGATCACACTGTTGCAACCAGCTTGATAGCAGCTGTAACTTGCTTTTAAAGGTGTTCACGGAGCTGATCATGGTGATTATGTGGTTGTTCTTACCCTGCAGCTCTAGATTCAAGTTATTGAGCTTGTCAGTCAGATCAGTAAGAAAGGCTGAATCCAAGAGTCACTGACTGTCTTCTAGCTGTGCATTCAGCATGGTTTGAACGTTTCAGAAATTCTTTAATTTCGGGCAACAATTCAGAAAACCGTTCCAGAAATGTACCTCTGCTGAGCCACCTTACGTCTGTGTGCAGCAGCAGATCTGTGTGTTCTGCACCGGTCTCCTCCAGTTGTGCACGAAACAATCGCCTCTTCAGACTCCTGGCCCAAACAGAACAGGCAATGTTGTTAGCCACATCCATCACGTCTTTCATATTTAAAATCTTCCCGCACAACCCTTGCTGGTGAATTATACAATGGTAATTCAGGAAATCTGGGAAAGATTCAGACTGTTTGCACAATCCAATGAACCCAGCAGTACGTCCAATCATTGCTGGAGCCCCATCGGTTGTAATGGAGATGAGTTTGAAGAGGGGCAACTTGCTCTTACTAACACATTCCATAAAAACCTGAAAAATATCTGTGCCTCTTGTGTGCCCTTTCAAAGGCAAAATGGTCAGCAGCTCTTCTTTTACACTCATATTGTCGAAAACCATTCTAATGCACACACATAGCTGAGCCACATCCACAGCATCAGTGGATTCATCGAATTGCAGAGAAAAACACTCACATGTGTCAATATCATTCCTCAATTGCGGTTCAACATCCTCCGCCATTCCCTCGCATCGCTGTGTAACAGAATTTCTTGATAGCTGCACATCCTGAATAGCAGACACAATCTCCTTTCGATTTTTAAAATCGGCAAAAAGCGCATCTGCGACTTCCATGAATTCTTCTTTCACAATCTCACCATCCTTGAAAGATTTCTTTCCTTTTGCAAGAACACGACAGAAACGATAAGAAGCTATGGTTGCAGCCTTACTCGTGGTATTGGGCCTGGTAAAAATGGACTGTTGTGCTGCTAGCTGACTTTTCAATTCCTTGACTTTTCGGGCGCGCAGTGGTGATTTAGCTGGGAAGTTTGTATCGTAGCTCTTGTGGACCGTCTTGAAATGCCGCTCCAAATTCCCTTTCTTTGGTAAAGCCACATTTGCACTGCAGATAAGACAGATGGACTTGGCATTCGAATACATGAAAAAATAATCCTCCTCCCACTCTGAATGAAAATGATCAGTTTTAGATTTTTTAGCTTCTGCCGCCATGGTAGTATCCACTCGCTCTAGTCAAGCTTCTCGCGCCCTTCTGAGTCCTTAGTTAGAACCTAGCAACCATACCCTGCGCGCGCAGATAGAAAGAAGCGCGTCTTTGATTATGCCTGATCTACCTTACTACAGCTGTACAAATCTACACACTGCTTCACGCGATCAGCAGTTCATTGTGCCTATTTAAGATGTTTTAAGTTGGAAGTTTTAATGTAGGCCTATTTTACACAACAGTAGGAGAATAGCCTACACACAACATTTTCTCGTGATCGACTGGTAGACCGCGATCGACTGGTTGGGCACCCCTGGGCTAAGGGGACATCTCTAAGCGGTTGACCAATCACAACAGAGCCGGCCAGCTAACCAATCAGAGCAAACTGGGCTCTGGTTTCAGACAGAGGGTGAAAAGAGGTGCTGCAGCACAGGCAGTATGAGAAACATAAAGAACTTTCTGAACATTAAAGCATGGAGACATGTCACAGGAGAAGAGCTAAATACTGATATGAACCTGAAAATTAACATGATAGGACCCCTTTGACCAGGCTATTTTCCTTTTAGTTTTTCTGGTTTCATTTTTTTATGTTTCTGTTTTCCAATGCCTCCCCTCTATATGCTTGCTGCTCCACTTCACCTGCACATAAAGTTAATTTAAATTCCAGATGCACGTATAGAAACCTGGAAAACTCTATAGACCTACTATAGCTCCAGGACAGTCAAAATCACGCTCCATGCTACAATTATTCCCTTTGGCCTCATGTTTGAATAAGATTTTAAGTGTTTGGCATAATGTTAGCTCTTGGTTTCCATCGTAATTTTCAACCTTGTCATGACCATTATGAGATATTACTGTTATTTTTGTAAAATGCCTAAATAATACTTTGGACCATTTCCTTTTTCATCTGGTCACTGCACGATGTATTTAGCTTTAAATATGTTGGCAAATAGATTTTATATGGCTGGATTTTCACCAGTGTAGCTTCATTCATCTGCTTCTGTTATTACGAAGTTTTACTGTAATTTATTTGGCATTGGCCTGCAAACCCTGCACTTTTCACTCAGCAATGGCAAAGCTCTTGCAACATTAATGAACAGTGAAATATTTTCCTTTCCTCAGAGGCGTGTGTGTGTGTGTGTGTGTGTGTGTGTGTGTGTGTGTGTGTGTGTGTGTGTGTGTGTGAGTGTGTCTCTGTGTGTGTGTGAGTGTGAGTGTGTCTCTGTGTGTGAGTGTGAGTGTGAGTGTGTCTCTGTGTGTGAGTGTGTGTGTGTGTGTGTGTGTGTGTGTGTGTGTGTGTGTGTGTGTGTGTGTGTGTGTGTGTGATGACTGGGATCTTTAATTAAGAAGACGTCCAGCAGTTCCTCATGCTCTTGATGTTAATGTTAGATTATCAGACATTGCCCCTTCGGCTCTTATTTGGCACGGCACCATGCAGAATCTCTTTGATCTTTAATACGCTGACTGTATATACATTTAAACTTTTTTTTACGAGCCAGTGTTGAAAGTCAGACCCTGTTTACGGCATATCCCATTCAAACAAGGCCTTGTCTAATATTCTGTGTGGGAATATAACCTTCAGAGTGATGTCATACGTCCACATTGAAGATCCAGAAGTGCATATGTAATATTGCTGGTTGCACATATGGTGTTTATATAGATTTTTGTACACTCAAGCATATATAGAGCAAAAAAGCACCCATAACGAGAAACATTAGGAGCCCTCATTTCTTTAGATTTCGGTTCTCATTTTTAGAAAGGTAATGAAATGCACAGAGCTAACAGCATTATCACCACAGCAGCCGCAGAAACGCCCTGCGTCGCCGCTCAGAGGTCGGTGGTTTTTCATTTGATGGCTTATATGTGCCCCACCCTGCGCTTCTCTAATTAGACACCTGTTGTGCGAGAGAGGGAACACGACATGGAGGCCGCACCAAATGTCTGTGCCAGCCAGTGCCTGTCCTAGTGTACTGCCCAGGCTGCGGTAAACCACAGGGTTAAATTTGAAGCGTGTAATTGAAGCATGTCTAGTTTGTTTGAGTTTATTCAGGGCACAACAGCGTCCCTTAACACTGTCTGGACACAGAGAGACAACACCAGTGGAACACTGAATGAATGGGGGGGAAGTGAGCCTGGGAGGAAAAGAGGCTATGTCTTTCAACCTTGAGAATCCTTTGAATGAAAATATGTAATTTGTTAAACATAACAACGCAAAAACAGACCCTGTTTACCAATATTTTACAACCGCGGATTGACCTCCTCTAAAAAAACATATCTACAAATGACTTGTACAATATACATTTTTAACTATTTATTGAGGCATTTTTTATTATACTGTCAATTAGTTTTTAATGTATTTTATTTTATGTTCTGTCTTTCTTCAACACTTATTCCTGGTGATCTTATGTTGTCTTATCTTATGTCATGTTATTGGAAGGTATCGTGTCTTGTCTTGTTTTGTCTTGTCTTATGTTGTCTTACTTATTAAATCATGTGGAGTATTACATCCTCACTTAAGTAAAAAATGCAAAATATGTTTTCCAATCGTTTTGTCTGTTGTGTTTCCAATAAAACTACTGGCCCAATTTCATGAAACTTGGAGGAAAGGTTTAAAAATAAATAACTCAATACATTTTGGATTCGATCCAAATTTAGTTCTTTACAGTTCTCTAAATATTTGCAAGAGAGGGCAGTTGGCTTCGGTGGAGATCTACACTCTCTGAATGTCATTCTAGTTTTAATATCAGTACATGTAGAGTGTGGAAATAGTTTTTCCACGTGAGATATAACAACAGCTGTACACTCATTAACGTCCAGTTCATTCATGAAAACTCATGAATCAGACATTGGTGTCATCAAAGCGCCCTTTGAAAGGAAGAGCAGCAACAACCACAGGCCTTTATGTTGTCATGTCTGCACGCTGTCTGTTTTTGAAATTCACTCAAAGGACTTTTTTGTTGAGCCGTATAACCCTGCCCAAACCCCACACTGCTTTTTTTTTGGGGGGGGGGCTGTCTGGATATGTCGGTAGAGGTTGTTTTTTGATGCTTGTAGAGCCGATCAGTAATATAATGGCTTCCTGATTTGTTTTGACTCACCTCAGTGAAACTTGCTGACCGAGCTCTTAAAGCAATTGTGGGTCTTTTTCCGCTCTCTCTGACTCGCGTGACCCTTGACCCACTCCGGGGGTGGGTTAGGGGCCCGAAGGTGCCGCAGCACGTGGAGGGCAAGAGTTGGGTCAGAGAATCACGGAAAGAACTCTCAGAAGATCAAAAGGAAGACCGATATTTGGATGGTGGGGATGTAGCTTCAACCTTTTTGTTTCTGTCATGGAATCGGTTTAGATTAATTTTCGATCTTCCAAAAAGTATTCTGCTAAGCCTTCCCAGGGGGGGCTTTTGGACGGTGCGAGATGGTTCACATTACCAATATGCTGCTACTGTAGATCTCACTCTGTTTGCTTTCAGACACAGTCATGTTCATTTCCTCAGCCAATGCTGACAGAAACACACACCAGTGGAGGAATTCAAAATGTTATGATACGAGCGGATCTGCATTACTCATTAAGATGCCTGGCTAATGTGTGTGTTTGTGTGTGTGTGGAGGAAAGGGGGGGGGGGGTGTGAAGAGGAGGCAACCGGGGGCAGGAAAACCACATCCATATGGTGAAGCAGCTCCACAGACCCCCATTTTCCATAAGCTTCTACCCCCAACACCAACCCCAAATACCTCACCAGCACACACACAGCTGATGTATAGGAAAATAGGTTAAAGTAGCATGAAAGCTGAGGTTCTCCAGACAGTCTTTAACCCCCCCTTCCTCTTTCTGGTCTCATTCATAGTAGCCACAGTCTGCCTCCGCTCTATCCCTATATGATGATTGATTGAGATCTCGATCACTGTTTTGATTTTGTTTTTCTCTCTTTGGCTTTTGAACAGGGCGGCCCCGGTCCCCATGGAAATCCCGGCCGAGCTGGTCCACCAGGGCTCAAGGTATTGTAAACACACACTTATAGTCTAACTAATGATTACAAATCGGGCTTTTTTACAAAAGCCTCGCAGCCATTTAGATTTTTCCATTACATGATTATGTACCTGCCTCTAATTATTGTTTAATAAGTAGTTTATGATCTTCTCCTGCCTCTAAGGTGAGATTTTCTATATCAGCTGGAGTATATAAAAGGCATCAAGGGTAATGGAGCTTTGTGGCTAAAGCATCTGGGTCATTTAAGCTCAGTGCAGCCACACCTAAACATTTGAGGCATGACAAACATCCCGGCACTTAAAAGTGAATAGATTCATCACTTTTACATACATGTGGGCTGCCAGGGTGAAAATGTGGTTTAAATCTCTACACAGCGGCTCAATTTGAGCATATCTAGGGCTAATGTGCGTTGGTGCTGCATCATATAGCAGCCTTTGCAGACCATTTACATGCACATATACCTATAGAACACACTACAGGAAAGAGAAAACCCAAAAAGAAATAGGGCCTCCTAAATACATGAAAAAATATTTTCCACATACAAAGCATAACTAATTAAGAATAACAGAGTTATACAAAGATATATAAAAGACAAAGACATTGGTTACCACTGCACAGAGCACAGACAAACAAAATTATAGCTGACACTGACTTTTTCAGCACATGGGTAACCTGTGTCCAGAAAGGAAGGGATGTGGGCAACATGCTGGAAAATGTGTGTGTATGTCTATACATTTATATACTGTTTCCATGTTAATTTGTGTCCATGTGTTACCAATGCAACTTGAGCGGAGAAAGGCAGCTAGTTGAACAGCGGGGGAGCTGAAGTGATTTATCAGAGCTCAAGGGAAAAACATTACACAAAAACTGTCCAATTTTAGCGTGTGAACAGGAGAAGACCATGTCCAAGACAAATTCTCTGCATCCCTCATCTGATTGTCTGCACTGATGTATGCTTTAGCAAACACTTTTGACCTCTGGCACTGTGTGCTTAAGAGTACATAGTAAGGCGCAGTACCTGTATTCAAAGTGCATTATAAAGATGCCTTTCAGAAATGACAACTGTGCAGCAGCCCTCACCTCCGCAGTTCACCAGAAGGGACCGTGATTGTCCTTGTCTCCCTGATGCTTGTCTCCAAAGCTATTAGTGAGTTTTATAGGAGCTTAGTAAGTGGATGTTGTATTGGATTTTGTTAGCATTTCCCAAACTGTCAAGCTATTCCTTATACTATCAACAATTGCCTGGTTAATGATAACAAAAGTGACACACAGAACGGCAGATTTAGGGGCGCACACTAAGTACACTAGGTACTCGAGTTATACTGGGCGGGGAAAAAAAAGTAAAATATTTGAAACCGTGCGAATAAGACTGATGCCAAGCCCACTTTTTCGACCTTGCAGGTGTGTTGAGAGAGTGACTCTGAAGTGTTTGATGTGCATTGCGATTTTTCCTCTTTCATCTTTAATATATGAAACAAAGTTGTAAATAGCAGGGGTCCGTGCACTCAGCACTCGGCCTAATTTCCGATCCATAGCTTTGATGTGCTGACGTTATTGTTACCTGCTGACAATGAAGCTTGCTGTGTGTGGCTGGAGGGGCACTGAACCCACATAATGCTGCTCATCTAACAAAGGCATCTGTAATGGGAATTTATCAGCTACATGATAACTCAATCCTGTTGTTCTGCATCAATTGTAGCCTATACCTATGTATGGAAAGTATGTGCCATTTTTTTTACACTGTAACCCCTTTTTTAGTCTTAATTAAAGGTGTTAACCAGAGAAATTAAGTATATTTTTGGATTTGTGCACCAACACAATGTCTTCCTTTGTGTGTTTTTTTTCTTAATCAGGGTAGGAAAGGAGACCCTGGCATGTCACCTGGGCCAGCACCTAAAGGAGAGAAGGTATTGCAACTTTTCTTACACGCTACATTAATTTCTAACAAAGTCCTGCTTGGCAAGCTCCAAAATGCTGCAAAAGTGCATTTTGATGATTGTGCTTTCTGGTTTAGGGAGACTCAGGGATTATTGGCCCGGTTGGACTGACTGGTCAAGAAGGTCGGAAGGTAAGAACGATCAATACACCCCAATCCTTTGTACTGAATTCCTTCAATTAAATGTAATTCATTGTTGTTATATGCTTGCCATAAGAGCTAATCCATAAATAATTGCTGTTGTGTGTGAGCGAAGTGCCCTCATCTGCAAATATAAAATGGTACAGCCCTTGAAAAGTTTTGAAAAGCCCAGACCATCTCATAACCTTATTGTTTGTTGTATTGTGTCTGCTGTGATGTGTGTACTGTATAAACTCACTGATCTTTGTAAAGTAAACTCACTGATCTGTGTATGTTCCCTCCTTGTCCCCTTCACTCTATTTCCCTTTCCTCGTTTTTGCTGTGCTCACCATTTATTCCATCTGTGTTGGCTTGATGCACCACAGAGGGGTTTTTAATGTTGGCAGGAAGGATGTCATGAGGGATGGAGGAGTTTTTTCGTCATTAGGGACATGAGGATTGGGATCATGCATTCGTATACAACATCACCAGTGTCAAGATGTTTTGCTACTTGAGTGATTCATGAGTGTAGGGATGAATTAGTGGGACAGAGCTTCTGGTAGACAATCATACAAAGAGTGAGTCTAAATGGAATGCTTGAGTTGTGTATTTGTCCATGTTTATATCATTGTGTAATATGTATTGTCTATGTAGTAATTATAGTCTGTAAACACATCTATTGCACTTCTTACAAGCCTGGAGATCAGTTTCTCTTCCTTCTCCCATTTTCTTTTTACTAGCTAGTAAACAATTTAGCACAGAGGCTAAAACGGTTAGCTAAAGGTCAAAATAGTTCGCTTAAACTTATGGATAACAGTTCAAGTTTTTAGCTAAAAGTAGTTGAAATGGCTAATGTTGAATTAATCAGGGAAAAGTGTTGGTTTAAAGTCTGTTGGAAAATAAATAACCCAAAGTAATGGACCAGCAGTGAGCCAAAAGTAGTAAACAGATAAGAAGTTAGCTCAAAGTAAACATTTGAAATATTTATCTAAAGCAATGGATAAACACCCAAAATAGTAACCTAATAGTTAACTTAATATAAAGGCAGTTAAAATGGTTAGCTAGGAGTAACGGTAGTTGAAATAGTTAGCATTAATTGTATCGAATAATGCATCAACTGTTAGCAGTAGTACATTTGAAATAGTTAGCTGAAATTACTTAACAGATCGGAAGGTAGCCCAAAGAAAAACCTTGAAATATTTTGCTAAAAGTAAACTTAGTTGAAAAAGCTAGTGTTAAATTTACCAAGTAAAGAGTTGATTTTCAGTAATGGATAAACCTTCGGATATAACTAAAAGTATTAACAAAGTTAGCGTTAAAGTAGTGTTAAATACAGTTGAGGTGCTTAGAGTGTGCTCTTCAGGTCTGTTGAAAAATAGTCTCTTTCATTATTCCTAAACAATCAGATGTGAGCACGTATCTCAAGGTGGCAGAAGATCTCATACACTGCTTTCAGTCAAAGAGAATTGAGCCCAATGATGCGCACATTTCAAACAAACAGAAGAAGTAGCTGAGTAATTGAATTCAGCAGGTAGACTGTTTGCATTTCAGCAGAGGTGTAAAGTGCCTCTGTCTGTGTTCAATGACTTTTCCAAGCCACAGAGCTCTGCAGTGTCAGACTGTATTGGATGGCTGCCTCGAGTTTAACATATGGCTCTTGTTAGCAGTTGGCTTTTCTCTGAGTGTCTCTGTGTCCAGTTGTATGTCTCTGTGTTTCAATTTTACACACTCGGGCAGAACGGAAAATGTAAAGCTTGTGGAAAACAGTTTTTTCAAGCTAAATGAGTCTTGGCGGTTATTTTATAGAAACATAGACAGTTACCGAGCTGCAGGTAAGGCCATCAAACAGACAACTGAATGACCTCTTATACTGCTGTTTAGCATATAGGTAAGCATAAGTGGCCTGTATAGAAACTGAAAGTGCGTACTCCGTAATGGTTTAAATGTATATGAGCAGTTAATTGTCTCCATGAAGCCCAAGGATGTATAAAGTGCTGCAAGGAAGAAGTACTTTTGTTAGCCCGAAAGGTGGCATTGCATCCTTTTTCTCGATAATTGCATAAAATAAGCTCTGTGGCAAAAGTGTATAAAACTTTTTTTCATTCAGATAATGTCATTTTTAAGTGTTAATGTAATCAGCAGCGAATAATTAACTAATTAACAAAGCAAATAACTTCAACATCACCAACATTTAACTAAAAGCAAAAATGTTTGGTTTAATGTTTTTTAGAAGTCTCATTTAGCTGGTTGTTAGCAAATGCCTTGTTTAAACCATTTAAAAACTCCAAACATTTCTAAGTGTGGTATTTACTGACACATCTTTGGTCTTAAAACAAAATTGAAAATCTTTTAAGCTTGTGTTAACTACAGACATTAATTAATGCCCATTAAAAAAAACTTTGATTTCAACACCAGCGACCAAAAGTGGAAACATGCTGACTCATTTCTGGGCTTTAAGACTGATTCCTGCAGCACTCTATTAAACCAGCTCCTAAGGAGTATATCAGATATCCAAGCATCACATCATCATGTCACGAAGTTGTTGCCATGGTATCCTCATCAACACACACTGACATCATCACAGCATGCCTCAGGTATCGGTCAGTGAACCACAGACATGATGACTGTGATGGAAACTTGTAAAAATTAGCCGCATGGAGTCAACTTCCTTTTCCGTGCACAAAAACAGAATGGCGGATTTACGCATTTGTGCTAAACAATGCACAATAACTACAGCTGTGTTTCACACTGTTGATGTTAATGCATCTTGAGCCCATATGCCTAGCACCCTCTATGACAGAGATGTGAGTCAACGTTCGGACGGGCTGTGGAGAAACAGGCTTTGTTTTGTTCCGTTCATTTTTCGGTCAGCTCAGGTGGAAAGTCCCAGGCGCGTCCTGAATAGAGGCAAGGTCACTACAAGCATTGATGACTTTCATTGCAATTATAGAGGGCCGCCCTGAAACATCCAGGGTTTTCCTTCCTCTTCATTCCACATTTCAGTGGAGCGTTACTCTGAGTTGCGGTTTAGGAAAACAGGACAACAGCAGCTTTTCTTCTGTTCTGCTCTGTATTTTCCCTTCCACCTTCTCTGTCTCTTTCACACACAAACACACCCAACACACACTGGCTCTTTATCAGCCTTAGCTTGACACTTCAACTGGGAATTCTGGAATTTGGCTTCTGGTTTTCCACGGAAAACTTTAATGGAGAAAGCAGTGGTGCTTTGAACGTGCGATAGAAGAGTGTGATTTTACACCACCGGACAAGCCAAGCATGTTCCGCTCTGAACAGCATTTGTTCTAGACTCTCAATGGCTTTTCAGTATGGCAGGCAGGGTCAGGGAGAGGGGACACACACACAGGGCCAAACCACAACTACAAGGCCGCATTACAAGCCACACGTCTTACCTCACTCCCTCTGTGTCTATTCCCTCTGCGAACTGATCTGAATCTTCTCACTGGTTTGGCTGCCTTTTCTACATCTGTCTTTCACACAACTGCTGCTTTTTCTTTCCTAAAGCCAAGACATAATGAACAGTAGCGATGTGCTGGAATGTAACTGAGTGCATTTACTCAAGTAGGTATGACTTTGAGATACATTTATTTCATTCTAGGCAACTTTATACTCCTCTTCCACATCTTAGAGGCTATTACTTTACATTTTAGCTCTATAATAGATTAAATTGTTCATCTCTTTTCTGTCCAGTTAATATCATGCATCTCTAATTTGAGGATTTACACTTCTGATAAACTAAAGAATGAAGTGCTCCTTTATGTTGTGAGAAAACTCTGCTATATCTCAAGCTAAATCATGTCTTTAAAATGCCTTATGAATATGCTGCGTAATGCCAAGCTGAAAACATGGCTGCTTTCCTCTCAGAAAATGTGAGCTTTTAGAGATACGTTGTTCTCACAGGAAATGAAGATCTTATATTATGCATTGCTGTAAATGTATCATCTTAACAGTATACAACAGTTTAAATTAGCATGACCTGGATATATTGCAAGATATTGGAATTGTAATATATTTTTTGTTAAAACAAATACTTATTTGTATCAAAGAACTTGCTAGATGTAGTAATAGCGTATCCAATGTTAATATTCAACTGCATCACAGTTATCAAAACTATATAAATGATCGTGTCATTGCATTTTAAAACTGAGGTATTCTGTAAAATAAAATCTTATTTCCAGGCGGAGTGTTGTTGTCCCTGAAGGTCTGTTACAGAGACCATATGCAGCTACAAGAGTCCATAATCCATAAACACTCATGCAGACTCAGTTTTTGTTATGCTATATTCTGTTAAAATATGACCCTCTTGAGACACATAATGTTGGCTCTTTGTTTATGATAAGTTCCTTTATGTACATGTGCTTTTCTCCTACATACATACATATACATTTGTGAGGACTTTAGGTTCAGTGATTGAACACACTGTTTGTAGACTTCTATGTATTTCCATTAGCACACAGTGAAAAGGCTGTGAATGCAAATGTATGAATTGCTGACTACTGTAGATTACATGCAGAGGATTTTCCTGTCAGCTGAATCTAAACCATCGTTCTCCCAACAAGAGTATCCTTCAAATACAGAGCACAATAATTTCCTGTAGTTTCCCTGCAGGAGCTCCACAGTGTATTAATCACACTCGTTTTCCTCGTTTATGCTAGACAGTTTACTGTAGGACACTAATCTGTCTGAAGCTCCCCGAAGAGCTCTTCCAAACCAAAGTCTCTCCATTCAGATCCTGCCCGCTGTTCAAACTAACAAATGCACATGCTAATCATCATTGCAATTATGGGAGAAGTGAAATCAACCATCATTTTCTTTTGCAAGAAGAGCAACAAATCTGTCTTCCACTGTTTAATAGTGATACTGCATTTAAGCACAACATGCTTCTGAAATTGCGACGCAGTCTGGAGATGAGATGTTTTTCTTCCGCCGGGGTGGATTTCAGCCAAATTGTCAGGTTAGGTTCCTGCAGTTGTTTGGTGTGTCTGTGCCCGCCAGACATCCGCGTGGAGGCTTTATGTTAGCCTGTATGTGCAGAACATGCATGGAGCCAGACAATTACTGTGAGCAATCATCTGGCTCCACACTGCAGAGGGAAGTTACAAAGAGGGAGACAGAGAGGGTGGATTTAAGCAGGGATTAATGATGTGAGCGGTGTATTTCTGCTACCAGACAGTGGAAGATCTTCGTCATTTGTGGTGTACATTTGTTAACCATAGATTATCTTTAGTTTGATGAGGAGAAATGCAACAACGTGTGTTCTGGCTGCTTTAAAGTCTTCAATCTAGTAGACACTTTGGGACTTAAGTAAAACTTGGAATTTTCTAGAACACTTACACTTTTTTTCAACTCAAGAAAAAATTATATTCCATATGATGTGTTTTTGCACCCCTATGTGAGCAAATATTTAAAGTTTTTTAATTTAGTTTGAGACTGTACCTAATACTTATATTGTGTTTGTAGTTTCTTATCATACTATATTAAGTCTTTGGGCAAAAGACTAGGGACTAGTTTTTCCTGTCTAAATATATTTGTAATTAAGTTTTTAAAAGAAAACGGTAGTCCCATATTTCCAAAGACTAATTTATTTGAAAGAAATTGTGGAGGCAAGCCCAAAGTATGTCTTTTATCAAATGAAATTCAAATTCTAAGTTAAGGGCAGAAAAGTGTGTCCTCCGGATGCTCCCTCTTAGTCAATAAGTCAACTTGCCTTTTGTTTTGGTTTTGTCAATTTCTTACTCCTGTTAGTCCTGCTTTTTTGAATCTGAATGACCCATTTCCAAGATCTCTCTCATAAGATGTAAAGTAGTATTCGATTAAATCATCTGATCAAGGTTATGTGAATACTTTAGTAGAGGACAGCTCCAGTGGGTACAGGGTAGCCGGTCAGAGGAATGATAAATCTTCCGCAGACACAATCTGTCTTTTATGATCATTTCTGCTAAAATGGGCTTCCCTGGGGTGTTCCCCGAATCAGTGGGGTAAAATGGGGAAGAAAAAAGTGTTACAAAGGGAGTTACCAGGGAGCTAAATGAAAAGCGTTGGGTGCGTTTATCTGATTGAACACACATGCTCGTTAAACAAGTAGTACCAAACCCAGGAGGCCGCTGGGAAGGGCTGCTCTCATTATAGAGCTCTTAATGAGCGAGATAAGATCAGAGATGTCCGGGTGGGGTTGGGAGGGGTAGTGTAATACCCAGGACCTGCACAGTGTGTGTAAAAGTGTATGTGTGTGTGTGTGTGTGTGTGTGTGTGTGTGTGTGTGTGTGTGTGTGTGTGTGTGTGTGTGTGTGTGTGTGTGTGTGTGTGTGTGTGTGTGTGTGTGTGTGTGTGTGAGAGGATTGTGGACCTCACAACCTGGGATCAAAAGCCTCTACATATGTTTGTACTAACTATGTGATTAGATGAACATGTATCTTTGTGCTTAAAAGGCGTGTGTATTGAGTGTTGCTCCTCCTACACTTCGATGAATACATGCGCACATATTTTCTTTAATGTAGGTGTTTACATTACAGGTTATCAGTTTTGTTTAATTCATTCTGCCAACTTTATACATGTTTTCTGTGGGATTAACAAAGGAAATGAAAGATTGAATAAAGAAGAAAATACACACAGAAATATTGATAATATAGTAAAGAAATCCAGTTTTGGAAAGGATAGAGAGTCCATCACTTGTATCTTAAATAGTTCCCCCAAGTTATTAAAAAACAGACACCAGATGTGGAAAATTGTTGGATTGAGGATATATTTGTCTCCTTTGCTGCCTCATGAGTATGGCATTGGGTCACTACATTGCCTGAAAAAGGGAGCTCTGGAGTGAAAACCGTTCAAACTGACGGAAAATTCGAGGCTCATGGCAACAGATTTCAGATTCGGACACATGAAGGCGAGTCAGACAAACATAAATTCATCATCACAATATTATAACTGCCCAACGGGCCAACATCAAATGGAAATCTTCTAAACAGGCACCATGTGTCTGCACTTGCATCCATCCCACAACACTGCTTACCAACAGTGCTTTCACAAAGTTGTGAAAAACACACACACACACACACACACACACACACACACACACACACACACACACACACACACACACACACACACACACACACACCTTTCCGTTCATGTTACAGCAGTCTCTCAGCACCGTGAAACATCTGTTTGTTTAATGTGTATTACTCACCTGTTTCAGAGTGTCTCCTCCTTGTGCTCTTTTGATGATATGCAACAGATGATGTGAGATGATAGCAAGACATATGCCAAAAATAAAAAGGGGCTTTGATTTGCCTTGGATGCAGAGAAAATGGTACAGTGATGAATGATTGGGTCAATGATGGAGAAGGAAACAAAAATATACTTTGATTTAGGTGCAGTATAAGGCTGACGTTTGCAGTTTGAAGTGCTGGTAAGAAGGTGTAAGCCGGTGGAAGTGATGGTGTAAAAAATGAGGGAAGAGATTCTGCTGCAGTCAGATGTCCAGGCTGAGAGACAGTTTACAGGAACTCTGGGAGTGTTGGCTTGGTTCTCTGGAGCTGTGGTTTTGGAAAATGGGACAACAGGAGTCTCTCCTTTCTTTACCCTTCTGTTTTTATTTTGTTTTCCTTCCCTCTTTCCTGTCTCTCTTTTGCTCTCCCGCTCTATTAAACTGTGGTTTTAAATGGAACGTCTTCCCACCTTTGATTTAGTTTCCCTCCGCTCTTTGTTGGGGGTCCGTGTTGCTGCAGTCAGCAGAACTGTAGAGCAGCACTATGTCAGACTGTCTTCAGTGTTGTAGTCTGCTCTGCAGGCGGAGGGAGGGACCAGATATCTGACTCAAACAGGAAGGCATTTATATCCTGGACATGCCAGGATCCTGGCACGGCCTCAGCGAGCTACATTTCTCTCTGAACACGACCAGTGGAAAGTCTGATCCTCTGACAGGAGAGCAGATTGATTCCTTGCATATGGCACTGAGTAGTTATAGTTAACATGCATATTTCACTCTGCACAAAACTCCCCTTCTGGTATTTCTTTGTCTGTGAACTGCTTTAGTGTTTTATGTCACCTGTTGATTATTTATTCCAGAACTAACTTCTCATTTCTCTTTCTGTTTGCCTCTTTAGGGACAGAAAGGTCACCCTGGTCCACCTGGACTCCCTGGAGAGTCTGTAAGTATCTTTTTCAATTCCATTGAAACCTCTTTCGCTTTTGATATGAGGCTGGGCGACAAATGCACAAAAACCTATGTACACACTACAAGAAAGGGAAAACCCCCAAAGCATATATTGGCCTGCTTAATACTATGTAAGTGCATTTCTCCCATACCACAGCTATTGTTCACACTACCACTAATCCCACATATCAATATGTTTAACATTCCCCTATCTCATCCCAAAATGATGATGTAGTCTTTATATTTCCCATTACATGCACATGTTTTCCTATTTTGGAGTCTACCATCAAAGCGCTTATCGCTGACTAATCCTCAGATTCTCCCGCTTCACCTCATTCTTTAAAAACGTGGTCGTCATGTACTCACTCTGTGTGTGTGTTAGTGAGCGCACCAAGCATGCCTGCAGTGTAGCCAGATTAGATTAGCCTGTTCTGAAGCACTGGTGAGGACAGACATCTGGCCAGAGTGTTGTGCTGCAGTGATGCTCTCCAGGATATCACAATGCCATGCCAAAGAGAGAAAAAAGAAAGAAGAGAAACGGTACCAAGCCAACTGGGCCAACAGTGACACACTCTTACACTGCAGCTCTGGAGAAAGTTTTCCTTTTTGAGACAGTTAGAGCATTTTATATTGCTGCTATCTTAATATGGTGGATTTTATTTCCCTTATACTCCTCCTCTGCACGTCCCTCTTTGTGAAATCAGTTCAATGAACTCCTTTATGCTCTGCTACAAGTGGGAGGAGGCTGTTCGGTCCAGCCCATAGGGACTATTTTAAGTGTGGCGCATCCAGGCCAAAGCTATTTCCAATCGGGCAGGGTCATACTACTGTTTGTATTAAGGAAAGGCAAGAGTCATGGAAAGCAGAGTGGAACATGCACCTCATTGTCATAGTTTTAAAGTCCCCGTTCTCCGGAGTGACGTCAGGGCAGGGAGTTCCCACATTACTCCTCGTGGAGTTCCTCTCTCGCTGCCATGTCCTTACACTGTGTCCATCCTCAAACGCCCCCTTCTTTCCCACAGAAATGATGATCATGGCCTGGAGTCTGAATCTCTTTAGCACCAGTGACAGAGGCATCAGCACAACTGTTTGGCAGGTCCTGATTTTGCAAGGGTCCAGCTGCAGAGAGTGCTGTGGACCCTTTGTTACTATAATACACCCCCTTCACTGCCGGCCGGTTTAAGATCCAAAATCCCTACTCAGCCAAAGTCTTAACTAACTGGCTGCATTATGCACTATATTTATCCAAGAGAGGGAATGGCGAGCAGTGCACATGGCCGCACGTCTGGAGTGTGTCAAAGGAAGTTATACATGAACACTACACAACCTGCTGCTGTATGTGTGTTATGCATACTCACACACACATAAACCAAACTACAAATTAGCCTCTATGTGTCGACCACATCTCATCAACCTTGAGCAGGAATCATGAGTCCTGGTTTTCAACTTGTATTTATATCGTTTGTAGGAATGTGCAATATGCAGTGGTGGATGTGAGAACATTTACTCAAGTACTGTACCTAAAGTACACATTTAAAGTACATGTAGTTAAGTGTTTATATTTAGTGCTGCTTTGTTCTTCTACTCCACCTGATTTGACAGGCACATCTTGCACTGTATAGTTATGATTACTAGTTACTTTACAACATAAGGGATCAGAATTTCAAAACACAATTCAACAGATTTTTTTCGATATGATATTATGCTTGAAAGAAAACAAAATATTATCTATAATCAGTTAAACTCATCTTTGACATTGTTTATTGTGGATTTGTTTTGTTTGTTGTCAATTAAATTGCATTCATCAGTGTGGGGCTTTAAAAAAAAAGCAGTAACATGAGGAAATAAAAATTATATACAGTAAGTGGTAAAATATCATGCAGTAAATCTAGTGAACAGCAAACAATTAGAATAATTCACAGTGATTATTTATTATTGAAGAAAATGTTCCTTTTGTAATTGTTGTTTTTGCATTTTGATACATCAATTTTGTACATATTGATGTATCAGTTATATGAATCTAAAGTAATATAGGATAACTTTCATTTAGTTCTTCACTTCTAGTACTTATGAACTAATTCTCCAGATATTAAGTATATATCCTTTACCTACAAATTCATCTCCTTATTACACAGCAGCTGAACGCTATCCTCTCCTCCTGCAGAATGAACAGCCTGTGTGTTTGTGGTACTGTAATTTTGATCACACACCCACCTCTCTCTCTCCCCCTTTCTCCCCCCCCCCTCTCTCCCACCCCTGCAGGGAGAGCAAGGCCCAGTCGGAAGCCCAGGTGCCAAAGGTTATCCTGGCAGGCAGGTGCAGTAAATCCTCTGCTGTGACTGGTACTGTTGTAGTCGGGATATAGTGAGGGCAGAGGGCCAAGTGGTGTTATGTTGAACTGCTGACCTGCAGGAACATATTTGGATGAAAACAATCATAATAATAATAAAAACGAAGCCACCATAAAGCCAAAAGGGTAAATGTATTGCACAAAATCGTCTCCAGTTTACTAGCCTGTTTACAATAATTTATACAAACGATCTAGGAACAGAATTGAACAAACTGGTGGAATTTCTTATGTGTTTGATAGCCTGGAGGTTGCTTATTTTAACATGCAATTCCATCCTTTTGCACGATGGCAATCACATTAACAGTGAATTTCTGGAAACACTATTTCAGGAATAAACCAGTAAAGGTGTGAAACCGCTGAAATCAAATTCCCCCCTTTGTTTTCCAGGGTTTACCAGGGCCTATAGGACCAATGGGGCCTAAAGGCGTCCGGGTAAGTTAACTCAGCATCTTCCCGACACATTTCCTGCTCAAGTTCGATTTTATCCGAGTCTAAACAACTAACATGGAGCTCTGACAGGACCTGTGATCATGTTTACAGGGGGGCGGACTGACAGCTTTCTGACAGTTTTTATTAAGCAATATTTATAGAAGAGTCGGAACAGGCAGAGTTGTTTAATTAAAGGTTGCAAACTGTTGGCATTTTGTGCTGTCAACTGCTGCGTGTGCATGGAGAACACCAAAGTGCACGCATGTGTAGAAGCATGCACCTCTGCACACATGACCGCATTCATGACCCAATCAGTGCGCGCCACTACTAATAGTATGCTCAACTAAGGAGCCTTTAGTCGTAATGTAAACATTGTATCGCTGTATACTGACGCTTTCTGAAAGACTGGCTGTTGATAAGCCTCGGCACACAAACACACAGCCTAAAGGTACACAAACAAAGGAACGCCCGCGCACACAAACAGGGATTTTTATGTTGCTTTCCAATAAAGGTTCTTTATCAGCTCCCCTTGGCTGCTCCGAAGGCCCCCCCCCCACCCCCCCCCCCCCCCCCCTGCCCCGCTGGCTGGAATTTCCTGTTTAAGCTCTGTATGAGGCCCTGCTGTCTTAAGGAGGCATTCCCATCCTGCCTCTCTGTCACTGAGCCACCTTTCCAAATACTCTCTTTTGCAGTAATCTCCATATTGTGCGACATAAAAACCACTTGCCTGTGACTTCCTCCAGTGTTCTACTTGTTGTGGTGTGTGTGCTTTTGTGTTCCTATGTGTGTCTCCCCCTGCACCAGCAGCTCACTGTGATGTCCGGGCAGTCTTCAGAGATCCCTGGCGTGAGGGTATGTGCCCTTGGACTACATCGTGGAAGCCAGCACCATGCAGTCCATGGGCATATACACTTGCCTCATGGCTTGGTTCTTCATGAAAGTCCACCCTATCCATACTGGACCCCCCAGTTCCCTGAAACGCAGCCCTATAGAGCCAATGGGAGTTGCTGTTCTTCCTGCTGCTGCCTTTGTGGCGTCTTAATACTCACATGCAATGTTCCTGTTCCTCCTCTCTTCTCTTCTTCCTCTCCTCTCCTCTCCTCTCCTCTCCCCTCCTCTCCTCTCCTCTCCTCTCCTCTCCTCTCCTCTCCTCTCCTCTCCTCTCCTCTCCTCTCCTCTCCTCTCCTCTCCTCTCCTCTCCTCTCCTCTCCTCTCCTCTCCTCTCCTCTCCTCTCCTCTCCTCTCCTCTCCTGCAGGGTTTCATTGGAATCCCGGGGCTTTTTGGCCTGCCTGGGCCTGATGGCGAAAGAGTGAGTTCTTGTAAAATGTGTATTTTCTCCCGAGGTCGACAAACTACTGAGATATTTCAAATTAGTAACTTTTTCATCATTATAAGTAACAAAACTACTGGTTAGAAATACTGTGCTAAAGTAAAAGTGTTTACTTAAGTAAGAGTGTAAAAGTATTAGCAAAAGTACACATTTTTTCACAATGGAACATTTGAGAAGAATTTATATCATATTACCAGATTACAATTATTGTTGCATTAATGTGTTCATCACTTTAATCTTGCAGCTGGTGATGGTGGAGCTTTTCTTACACTATATATAAAGAAGGGTAGCTTGGGAATTTCACCAATGGATGGATAAAGTTGTATCTTAAGCTATCATCAACAATTGTAAACTTTAAGTGAGGTGTAGTAGAGTAAAAGTTAAAAAAAAAGATTTGCCTCTGAATATTAGCAGAATAAAAACATAAAATGGGAATACTTGAGTCCAGCATATATATTCTCTAAAGCACTGTCAATTCTTGCAAAAACCTCCAGTGACCAAGTGAACCCGGCTAATGGACCCTATGAGATGAAACAGTGTCTCTCTTGCCGTTTCATTCAGCTGTCTTGTTGTTATTC